>NC_037675.1:44018784-44174866 GCF_003255815.1 Theropithecus gelada | reverse complement strand
TTTTTTTTTTTTTTTTTTTTTTTTTTTTTTGAGATGGAGTCTTGCTCATCGCCCAGGCTGGAGTGCAGTGGTGCAATCTCGGCTCACTGCAAGCTCCGCCTCCCGGGTTCCCGCCATTCTCCTGTCTCAGCCTCCGGAGTAGCTGGGACTACAGGCACCCGCCACCGCGCCCGGCTAATTTTTTGTATTTTTAGCAGAGACGGGGTTTCACCATGTTAGCCAAGATGGTCCCGATCTCCTGACCTTGTGATCCGCCCGCCTCGGCCTCCCAAAGTGCTGGGATTAGAGGCGTGAGCCATCGTGCCCAGCCGAACATTTTTTAAAAAGTCACTCTTCAGGTTGCAGTGAGCTGAGATCGCGCCACTGCACTCCAGCATGGGCGAGAGAGCGACACACTATCTTGGAAAAAAAAAAAACAAAAGTCTTTCACTCCTCAAATTTATTAAGTAAGGCATAGTCTATCCAACGTTAAAAATAGACATTTGAGGCCGGGCGCGGTGGCTCAAGCCTGTAATCCCAGCACTTTGGGAGGCCGAGACGGGCGGATCACGAGGTCAGGAGATCGAGACCATCCTGGCTAACATGGTGAAACCCCGTCTCTACTAAAAATACAAAAAAAAAAAAAAACTAGCCGGGCGAGGTGGCGGGCGCCTGTAGTCCCAGCTACTCGGGAGGCTGAGGCAGGAGAATGGCGTAAAAACCCGGGAGGCGGAGCTTGCAGTGAGCTGAGATCCGGCCACTGCACTCCAGCCTGGGCGACAGAGCAAGACTCCGTCTCAAAAAAAGAAAAAAAGAAAAAAAAAAAAATAGACATTTGAATCTTAAGCATGTAGGGTACTGCTTGTGATACTTTGTTATATCTCTTTCTATTGAACTTTACTCATTTAATATGCTAATGTAATATTTCCACATTCATAGGACTATTGAAACTTAAAATGTTTAATATGTATAAAAATTATAGAAACACTATATGACAGGCTTAAAATGGAATTATCATTTTAAAGTAAGTGATGATATTCCTAGCAATCTACTGAGACAATGTCAAGAGTGATGCTTTTAGGAAAATAAAAATATATTAAATAATAAGTTACATTATTGGCATTTTCAGATTTATATTGCGTCATATAAAATAAATGTATACATACTATATCACATATATATGTTTAGATATATAGAGATTGATAAATATAGACACAGATACTGATAAACACACATATATAGATATGTAATATATACTCACCATTTTCTGAGCTGTTCTTCAGAAACCTAAATCATTTATTACAACTGAATGTTGATGAAGCTGCAGAATGAATAGTCCAGCTTGAATTACATTTAACATCTATGTTTCCATTGTATCTATGAGAATTTTGTGTTTTCAAAAGTTAAGACAGTTTTAAATTTTAAAGGATAATAAAATACCTTCTATTTACCATCCTTCACACACACATCTGCTGCCCATTAATTAAAAATAAAAAATAATTAATCCAAATCTTCAGTACTGATATTTATTTAATGTTATTTTAAAAATACATGTCACTTCCCAGTTCAGTGATTTATTAATTTAATATATTTTATTCATGCTCATTTTTGATCATGCACAGCAAAAGATGATGTGCATCCGATGTGAAATATAAACTTATCCATATCACAGCCTTTGTGGAACTTTGGGTGTGGGTTTTCTTATGCAGCTTTACAAAGAATAGAAGGTTAAGATATCTTTAACTTTTAAACAGACATCTAGTTCTTTTTCATAAGTATTAAAATAATGATTTTGTATCTATTATATGTTATAATATGATCAAGCAATAGGGCAAGAAGATAAAATTTAAAAGGCCAAATAATTTGAGGAAATATTTTTTTTCTTACTTTCAGTTACATATGAAATCTCAGTGTTACTACATCTTCCCTACTTTAATGCAAACATCTTCACAACTCTGCATTTGAGGGCACCAGGTAATTTCAAATCAATTTAACTTTTGACATCAAAACTGAGCCCACAGAAAGACCGTCTCCTTTGCAAAAGGTGAAAAGTGTTCAATAAAACACGTCATGCACAAAGTGACAACTATGTCGAGGCATGGCTCACACGACTTCAAACAGTCCTAATTTCTCACGTGTCCTGTGTTGGCTGAGTTTCTCTCTCTGATCTCTAAAATGAAAAGCATCTAGGACAACTGCCTGTGCACTCAGCCTTGTGCTTTGTTTTTATCCCTGCTGACAGCCAAGAAAAAAAATGGAGATTTATAATTATGAAAGCGTGCTTAAAATTGTGGATCCAGAACATTCAGTAATTTCTAGAAAGTTTAGCTTACAGCATAATGGGACATTAAAAGTTTGAATTAGCCTTTTATTCCGTAACAGTTAGAGCCCAGGTGCAGCACATTCTCAAGGGTAATTCTGGTGTCTGCTGGGAAAGAGAGGTTTGAAGCATTGTCCTCCCCACCATCCCCACACATACATGCTAAAACAAGCAAGGTTTATTTTATTTAAAACAAAACTATTTGATATATTCATATAATATGAGAGTAAATGATTTTACAGTAAACAGTTTTAGGGATAAATAAGGTTACTATAAAATAATAAAATTGTAATTCAACTGTATGGCATAAGTAGTTTAACTGTGTTGTACTTAAAGCATAGCTTGGATATATAAAATTACTCATTAGAATTGAAGAGGTAATTGGAGAAATCTATCACTATAGTGGGAGATTTAAAAATATTTCTAGGGTCGGGTGCGGTGGCTCAAGCCTGTAATCCCAGCACTTTGGGAGGCCGTGACGGGCGGATCACGAGGTCAGGAGATCGAGACCATCCTGACTAACGCGGTGAAACCCCGTCTCTACCAAAAAAAAAACACAAAAAACTAGCCGGGCGAGGTGGCGGGAGCCTGTAGTCCCAGCTACTCTGGAGGCCGAGGCAGGAGAATGGCGTGAACCCGGGAGGCGGAGCTTGCAGTGAGCTGAGATCCGGTCACTGCACTCCAGCCTGGGCGACAGAGCGAGACTCCGTCTCAAAAAAAAAAACAAAAAAAATTTCTAGGCAGGGCATGGTGGCCCATGCCAGTATTCCCAGCACTTGGGGAAGCTGAGCCAGGAGTATTATTTGAAGCCAGAAGTTCAAGGATAGCCTGGTCACAAGGTGAAACCATTTCTACAAAAGAAACGAGCAAAAAATAACCAGGCATAGTGGTGTGCACCTGTACTCCTAGCTGCTTGGGAGACTAAGGCAAGAAGATGGCTTGATCCTAGTTCAAGATAACAGTGAGCTATGATTGCAACACTGCAATCCAGCCTGGGCAATAGGTGAGACTGTAAGGTAAATAAATAAATAAACTTCTCATTAATTGACAGACAAAACAAATAATGATCAGCAAAACAGTGTTGCACAAAATTTACAGTTTGATGTTGTCATCATGTAAGTAATCCTGCTTTCAGTGTTTATAAATTCACATTATTTGCAAACATGGAACACAGACATGTATTTGTTTTAATATAAAAGTGACTCTCATAGGCAATTTTACACACTATCTTCTCTGACTACAATGCAATTTATGTGGAAGTTAATTTCTAAATGGTAAAACATAAATCAAAATATATTTACAAATAAAAATAAATGAAATTTATTGAATCATGTAACAATAAATCATGTGTGAGGAATGAATTATAATTTACATTAAAATATTTTAAATCAAACATACTTTAAAAATTACATATCAAAATCTGTTATATGTCATAGAGTGTCAGTCTTAAATAGTGAGCTTTAGAAAATGTAATAATTGCGTTTACTTGACCATAAAATTTGAGGATGGCTACCCAAAAACCACTTACTCCAAAACAATAAGGTCAGTGCTCCAAAGTAGAGAAATTAAGGTTTCACTTATACAGGCAGAAATAGAGAAGTGTAGCAGGGTCACATAATTTTCCATAGAAGGCCAGTACATACATCACAGTGATTTGATTGAATACAGCTCACTACATTCCAAAGAAGATTGTTTCAACATTTAGTGAAGAGGGTAATGATTTCAAAAAAGTCTTATCTCTGGAGCTACTTGATCTTTTCATATCATTCACAAGAAAAAACAGAAGTTGCAGCTGCATGCTATATGATTCAGGCCATACAGCCGTATTCCTCTCAAGGCTCAAAATAATATAAAGTTCCAATAGCTTTTACCTTAAATTATTTAATTCTATAGAAGTGAAGTTTCACAGAACATTCATAACAATAAATGGTATTTTATTTTATTTCTAATAAAAGAAAGATATTTCTTCTTAATTTGGCAGGCAACTTTTTAAAATAAAATGTTAAATAAATTACTGAAGACTAAACTCAAGGTAAGTTGAAGCAAATCTTTAGAAAATGTAAAGCAGAAATCAATGAAACAGGAAAATAGGAAATAGAAGAGATAATGAATTACATTAAAGATTTGTTCTTTGGAAATCATCAAAATAATCTTCATCTATGGTTTAATAATTACACTATTATTATAAAACCAGAAGACAAATAAACAAAAAAGCTTTGGTTAATTATGAGTGAAGGGAACTCCTGTATCTCTTTAGTCATGTTAATTTATATGACCAGGAAAGCATTCTATTTAAAATCAATAAGATGATAAGATGATCTTTATCAGTGAGTTTGTTTAACATTGCTCTGAAGATCTTAGCCAGTATTTTGTGGATTGTATGTTTATCTAAGTAGAAATCCAAAAATGCTTACAAATTTCTAAAATTAATCAATGTGCTTAACAATGTATCTTAATAAATGGAGTTAGAAATGGAGCATTTCTACCCAAGATAATAATTAGCCCACATGTAATTAGATTTCATCGTTTAAAGGATAGCTCATTGACCTTCAAATAATTATATTACATGGTTTTATTCATTCTTCATAACAGAAAAAAAATCTATATGGTATATAAAATGAATGACAAGAAAATTTAAGAACTATATATAAAATTGTAAAATTGTACTCTAAGGCTTTAAAAAGCTCTGATCAAATTGAGAAATATTCCGTATTCACTGATAAGAAGAATACATACTATAAAAATCTGAAATTTTCTTAAATTGTGTTATTGATTTAAAGAAATTCTACCTTAATCTCATCAGTATTCTTTATACGATTTCACATGTTGATTCAAATATGTAAGTTATAAAGTAAAGGAAAATGAATAATCAATGCTTTGTACTTATCACTATAGGCAATCATAAGGAAACAGTGTATATTTTGTACCAAATATAAAGGTATAATAACTAAAATAATTTAGAATTGCAACAGTGTTAAACAATTTAAAATAAAATGAAAGAGAGACCTCAAAGTCAGTTTCATTCTTATATTGAACTTTGACATGAGTTCAAGGTAGAATTGCAGGTCATAGGGGAAAGAAGAGACCCTTTAGTAAATTTAACTAGTTTAATGAGTCAGCCATAAAAAAATAATAAAATATTTCAACATATATAAAATTAACTATAGATTTGTTAAGGTCTTACATACAAGCTCTTACAACAGCAAAATTTTTGACTTCTCTAAGGAAAATATAGGTGCACATTTTCCTGACCTCGTGATAGGTAAGGATTTCTTTAAACACTATGTATAAAATAAAACACCGAATTATGATGGCACTGCTGTTAAGAACTTTAGTTAATCAAAAGAGATTTAAAAAATATAAAGACCTTGTAATGGTTAATACTGAGTGTCAACTTGATTGGATTGAAGGATGCAAGGTATTATTCTTGGGTGTGTTTGTGAGGGTGTTACCAAAGGAGATTAACATTTGAGTCAGTGGACTGAGAGAGGCAGACCCACCCTCATTCTGGGTGGGCACAATCTAGTCAGCTGCCACCATGACTAGGATGAAAACAGGCAGAGGAGGCTGCGCCCCGCGGTGGCTCACACCTGTAATCCCAGCACTTTGGGAGCCGAGGTGGGTGGATCACGAGGTCAGGAGATCGAGACCATTCTGGCTAACACGGTGAAACTCCGTCTCTAGTAACAATACAAAAAAATAGCGTGGCGTAATGGTGGGTGCCTGTAGTCCCAGCTACTGGGGAGGCTGAGGTAGGAGAATGACCTGAACCTTGGAGGTGGAGCTTGAAGTGAGCCGAGATTGCACCACGGCACTCCAGCCTGGACAACAGAGTAGACTCCATCTCATAAAAAGAACAAAACAGGCAAAGGAACGTGGAAAGACTACACTCACTGTCTTCTGGCTTCCATCTTTCTCCTGTGCTGGATGCCTCCTGTCCTCAACATAGGACTTTATGTTCTTCAGCTTTGGACTCTCGGACTTATACCAGTGGTTTGCCAGGGGTTCTCGGGCCTTTGGACACAGACTGAAGGCTGCACTGTCAGATTCACTATTTTTGATGTTTTCAGAGTTGGACTGGCTCCCTGCTCCTTAGCTTGGAGGCGGCCTATTGTGGGACTTTGCCTTGTGAATCAATACTCCTTAAAAACTCCCTTTCATATATACATCTATCCTATTAGTTCCGTCCTTCCAGGGCACCCTGACTAATACAGACCTACAAACTGATATAAATTTAGAACAAACGTAAAAAATGCAAATAATTCATTTATTGATATATAAAAAATCTCTTAAATTAACAAAAGTATAAGGGCAAATACAAATTAAATACAAGAAGCTTAATTCACTCTATTAAAAACAAGGAGAAAGACCTCCCTTTGTTTTCTTAGAGAATTTGCTTTACACATTTTGTAATTGTAACTTATTTCTCTACCTATTTGAAATGTAAGTAAATCTCAAGAATCTGAAAACCATCTCTTTGAAATGTAATGATCAAGGAAAGTGACCCTATTTACCTGTTTCTGTAGGAAGGTAGGATCCTGCTATAGACTGAATGTTTTTGTTTCTGCCAGATTCAAATGTTGAAGCCTAATTGTCGATGTGATGGTATTTAAGGGTTGTACTTCTGGGACCTAATTAGGTCATGAAGGTGGAGCCATCATAAATGGGATTAATGTCCTTAAAAGAAGAAAGATACTAGATTTTTTCCCTCTCTCTGTGTGTCCCTGTGTGTGTGTGTGTCTGTCTTTCTGTTGATCATGTAAGGAAGCAGAAAATGCCCATTGTGAACAGGGAAATGTGACCTCACAAGATCTGCCAATGCTTCAATTTTAGACTTCCCAGCCTCTAGAGCTGTCAAAAATAAGTACTTCTTGTTTAAGCCATCCAGTCTATAGTATTCTGTTATGGCAACCTGAACTAAGATGGAGACTAATTTCTAATCTAATTTAGCCTCAAACTGCAAAAACTATCTTCTGTAATAGAGTTATGAGAAGCTTGTTTTTCCTTTGGATAAAGCCAATTAGTTTGCACAGATGGTCACGTCAATTTTCATGTGAATTTAGGATGAACTATGTCTGATACATGGTGTGGTCGCGTCCTCTGACTTGAGGACTAGTTATTACTTATTTGAGAACATGAATATAATCAGTTTTATTTGTTTGGCTACATAAAACATAAAATTGTGAGGTTTTGTTTTTTTTTTTTTTTTTTTTTTTTTTGTCTTTGCAATCTCTTTAGTGAATTTTCTGTGGTGCCCTTCACAGTTTGGCTTAATGTTTATTCATTAATAAAATTGTTTTCTTTCTCTTCCACCTTTGTGGGGAGGTTGCATGGGTTGGAAATAAATTGTTTATAATTATATTCCTTCATCAATTCTGGTGATGCGTACTGATATGTGGCAGTTCCTAAATTGAGCCGACCATCTAAATATCTTTGGCTTTCCTAGTATCAAGTAAGAAATCACAAATTTTACAATGTCTCTCCCTTCTAGGTCTCAGCTTTTTTTTTTTTTTTCTTTTCTTTTTCTTTTTTTTAAACTAGCTAGATGAACCTCCCTTTCCAAATAGAATACTTTAATATTGAATAAGCCTGGGTAATGTAGGCTCTACAATCCCATCAGGATTGTCATATGGTTGAAAAATATGGAAAGTCAGGAATGTTGCCTGTAGGTATTTCTCTTTGAAAGCTGAAATCTTACTGTCATACTTGGAATGAATATATAAAAATGCAGTTTTGTAATGGTCTAAAGATCATTCTTTTTATTTGGATAAATTAATGCTTTTACTTCTTAGAGAGTCCTCATCCCAAGCAAATGAATTCCTGGTGTTTATGAAATAAATATCATTTTAAAATTAATTTGAGTAGCTAGTGAAAAGACTGAGAAAAATAGAAGAGTGAAAATGCAATACTCAGAGGCACTATCCCTTTCACAGAACCCTCCCTTTCCTTTCTCTTTGTCCCCTCTTCCCTCTGCATCCTCTGCATTTATTTACCTCTCCTTGCCTCAATCTGACTCCAGGGAAGGTAGAGATGATGCTATTTTAGATGGTTGTTACCTTCATTTATGAATTTTCCTGTAAAGAAGTACAAGGGCACAACTTCTTTACCTCATAAGGAATCATCTGCTGTGTTTGAGGGCACAGATTTGTGTGTCTTTTGGCCTAGCCCTAAGTTTACTTTCTATCTTAGCCTAGATTCCACATACAAGATTTCCTTATCCATACACCATGGAGGTAGGAACACAGACACGACTGAGATACATGATCAAGAAAAAAAAGGAGACCTTGGATAAAAGACTGTGACCCATATAAAGGCAACAAGTCACATGGAAAAAGGCAATGAAACAAGGTGTTGATATGATGAAGGTAAACAGAGAGGAGAGAACAAAGTGCTCTATAATACACATTTTTTCTCCTCTCAACCGGAGGAAAACCAGCCCTTCATTAGGAAGGAAACCATCACCAGCAAAACAGATGCTACTGAGAAGCAACCGAGGACCCCAGGGTCATAACTGTGTCTTCCTTATCAGCTGATATCACTCATTTAGGGACTTATATTCACTGTGTCCCAAAAGTATGCAGTATCCCAAAGCATGCTAACAGTTTAACGTCCCCTCTTCCCCACACACAGTATGTGCACTGGATACTGTGTGAAATTCTGCAACTAGGAGGCTTTGCTCTTTCAATGGTGCAAGCACACAAGGGTTCGGAAGACCACTCCATCAAAAGATAAGGTGGCTAAGGCAAGGCAACTAGTTTATGTCCCCTCCCTCAACACTAAGGAAGATCTGAGGGCATTAGAAACCCACAGATCTTGGTTGTTAATGGAAGTACTTGAAGCCTTTCATCTAAAGTGATCTGAGATGAGTTACTGTCCTATAATACTCAGAATACAGGTGAGTCCTCCACTGATTTCCATTTGCACTTTATTGAGGCTTTCTCAAAATTTGACCTGTACCCTGGGACAGACCTAAATCACTCAAGTCTTAGTGTGTCCTTTGTGGCTGCTCTTTTGAGGACTCTTCAACTCCAAAATAAAGAAAGGTGGTAGGATGCAAGGTTTACTCAAATCTTAACAGCAGCTACTCAGTTTGGGGACAATGTAGAATACAACAAACAATTTGCCTATTTTTGACTCTCGCCATCCACCTCACTTAGCTCTTTGATCTATGACCAAAGAATATTTTCTGTCATATTCACAGTATTCACCACACAGAAAACAGTCTCTGGATTATTAAAACCCTAAACAAATAGTTAGTGACTTAATAAATGCCCACAGAGAGAATCAAGTAATATTAAGACATTTCGAAATATACTGAATACTTTTAAAAAAAGTCTCTCAAGAAAGATCAATTTCTTTCACCACTTTAACTGATAAATAACAATGAAAATGAGTAAATAAGTTTTTCATTGTTAATATCAAAACAGAAAAATTGGAGAAAATCCACCAATACATGTAAGGCAAAAATTAGTCAGTTAATGAGAAACATAAGTAAAATATCAAAAAATACTATTTTAATAAAACATTCATAAACAACCCCACTATTTTAATCAAAAAATTTTTTTTAAATAGAGATGGCTATAATATCATAAGTGCTGAGGACAATTAAAAAAACAGAAAAAAAAATGCATAACTTTATACTAATCTTTGAAATCAACAATAAAATCACGTTTTCCAGGAAAATTATGTTGTCTCAAAATTGTTACAAGAATTCTTTGTTTGATTAAAAAATAACTATGGAAAAATCACCATGATGAGGTACTAGAAAATGGTACCATGTAATGTATGTATAGACATGAGATTGAATCAAGGAACCTCTATTTACTATTTATGTGAATTTAATTTAATTAAGCTTAATAAGAAATATTGTAATAATAATGTCTGCTTCAGCATTGTTGAGAGTTGATGAGATAATGTGTGAAAGTATCTTGGTATATTTGGCACATAACAGACATCTATTTTATGACAGATCTTATTAAGGTCATTATTATTATCATAATATGCCAATGAATCACTTGTAATAAGAGCATGAGACTCAACATTCAGCAGGTGAGCTGTGATAATTTTTCAAGGAACATATATATCACTGCCATAAACAATTAATTTCTCTTTTATTGTGGAAATAAAATACTAATAAATCAAGTCTAATATCTAGCTAAAATTAAAATGTATGACAATGGTATTCTTTTTTAATTTTAAAGGTGTAAGTAGGGCAGAATAATGTTCTGAAATATTAATTTGTGTTTTGTTCTCCCTTTACTCACTTTCCTCCTTTCAAATAGGTAATAAAAATGTTGGTTTCTTTGCCCCAGGAGAGATTTGTTGTTGTTAGGCTAAATCCTTGTAGCATATGTACACCTATGTTTCTAGTTTCTGATTTCTAAATATTTATGTTTCTGTAGTTATTTAGGTAATACAGAAGGTAAATAGGTAAATGACTTTAAGTTTGAAAAATAGAGTGAAGAGACTCCTTAAGAGTCCAAATAGGTGGCAATGCAAAAAGTACACCCTTGACACACAGCAGGAAGGGAGTGAATAAACAGGGCAATACCTGAGTGTTCCCCTTAGGGAACAGGAACTTGAGTTACATGACTACTACTATCAGTCAAAATTTCCAGGCCCAAGTTTGGTTCATAAGCAGTAAAATCAAACACTTCAAGAGTCCTTATAATCTGGGACAATTAGAATATAGACAACTATGATGAGCTGAAGAATGAAGGTACTTTCTGCTGTTTCTTAGCATTGCTTAGGAGTCCTTGATTCTTGTGCAATCATTGGAGGGTGAAAGAACCTCAGTAGTGACTGAAATCAATAGTCTTAACATGGTATCAGTGAGAGGTGAAGCCACTGGGCTTCTGGATCGGGTGGGGACTTGGAGAACTTTTCTGTCCAGCTAAAGGATTGTAGATGCAGCAATCAGTGCTCTGTGTCTAGCTAAAGGTTTGTAAACACACCAATCAGTATTCTGTAAAAATGCACCAATCAATGCTCCGTGTCTAGCTAATCAGGTGGGGATCTGGAGAACGTTTCTGTCTAACTAAAGGATTGTAAATGCACTAATCAGCACTCTGTGTCTAGCTAAAGCTTTGTAAACACACCACTCAGCACGCTGTAAAAACGGACCAATCAACACTCTGTAAAATGGACTAATCAGCAGGATGTGGGTGGGGCCAAATAAGGAAATAAAAGCTGGCTGCCGGAGCCCACCCTGGCAACCCACTGCGATCACCTTCCAGGCAGTGGAAGTTTTGTTTTTTCGGTCCTAGCAGTAAATCTTGCTGCTGCTCACTCTTTGGGTCTGTACTACCTTTATGAGCTGTAACACTCACCCCGCAGCTCTGTAGCTTCACTCCTGAAGTCAGTGAGACCAAAAACCCACCGGGAGGAACGAACGACTCTGGATGTGCCACTTTTAACAGCTGTTAACACTCACTAAGAAGGTCTGGGGCTTCACTCCTGAAGTCAGGAAGACCACAAACCCACCAGAAGGAAGAAACTCCGGACACATCTAAATATCTGAAGGAACAAACTCCGGACACACCATCTTTAAGAACTGTAACACTCAGCGCGAGGGTCCGCGGCTGCATTCTTGAAGTCAGCGAGACCAAGAATCCACTGGAAGGAACCAATTCGGGACACAGCATATAAGTTCTGAGCCATATTTAATATACTATATATATGTGTGTGTGTGTGTATATATATATTGTTGATGTTATATCTAAGACTAAGTTTAAGAAACTAAAGTTTACACACAAATAGTCAAATCCATTTAATATAATAATCTGTTACCTAAAGATGTTAAAGTAAAAAAAAAAAAAAAAAAAAAAAAAAAACAACAAATGTTGCAGGACACAAATTTGACAGTATTTAAAATTTCTTCTTGCTGCTCTTGCCATTTCACTCATCTTTGTTGGAAAAATAAATCAAAAACAACAACAACAACAACAACAACTTCATTTCAGTCCTCTTGTTTTATGCAGACAAGAAAATGAGAAGCCCAGCGGTTCAAGGGTGATTGACACTGCATGAGATGTAAATTATATCAAGTTAGGGTAGAGATCACCTGGGCCAGTGATGGTAACTTTTCCTGGGCCAGTATTAGGGATATTATGAACTATGGCCTTTGATGCCACTCCCTCCTTTTTCACAACATGTATGAAAATGCCTACACTTTAAAATGCTTAATTTAATTAAATACAATGCTGGAAAAGGAAGAAAGAAAATAGGTGAAATATAAAATCCTCAAACTAACCTGAACTATATTGTACAACAGAGATGTCATACTGAAGGGCTGGTTGATGAGTACAGACATTCTGAGTTCAGGGATCCAGCAGCCCTGAGGTGTACAGTGAGAGAGCTGCCAATTCCAAATCAGACACTTTCCTCTACTTGGCATCATGATGAGTAAAAGCCAATGCCAAGGCTCCAATTTCAATACATTCAATTTTTGTTGTTCTGTCCCTATAATTTGCATAAGGTGTGGCTCTCGTTGGTCTTCCCAGAATTCTTTGGTGCTCCATGAGGGAGGAACAACTGAAGTACCAGCTTTGACTTGGTTTAAACATTGAAAAAACCTTGGGATTCTCAACATAACTGCTTCTTAAAGCTGTTGATTTGTAGTATAAAAATTGATCCAAGTAGCTTGTTCTCCATCTGTCCCATGGCTTGCTCTTGCTCCTCCGATTAGACGGTGTTAGTTAGCTGCTCCAGTGCCTGACTTCCTCTGATGTTTTCTCAGTAAGTGGAATTGTGTGCTGAATGTATTGCATCCAGTCAGTGTAGCCCCTCTGTATTTGATTAGAAAAACAACAAAAACATTTTCTGGTCTGTGCAATGTACTTATCCCTATTCTATTATATTTTATGCACAGGTAGGGTATTCATAATTATTTTAGTAATTTCAAAGCACAAATGGATGTTATGGCTGGGGCAGAAGAGGAATGAATGAGTGAGTGATCTTTGCACAAAAGTATGTGTTGTAATTATTCTTATCAACAAACATAATTGTTTAAAATAATGTTTTGGCCAGGTGATCTCTGATGACCTTATTCAGGTATATAGCATCCTTTAGCTAAGTAGTATGAGCTGCAGAACAGTTTATCAACAATTTTTATTTCTGCCTGTATGTTCTAGTCTTCAATAACACTTTGTATACATTTAATGAATGTTGAATTGTTGAATGAGTGCATGAATTCATCAATAAACTTATGAAGTATAGAACTGTAAGAGCTGTAAAATGAGAAATGGTATGAAAGTATTTTAAAGAAAGATAACTATTAAATTTGATGTCACTTTAAGTGTTATTTAAGTGATAAAGAAAATGGTAATACAAAAGCAAGTAACAACGATTTCAGATAACTTTGAGGCATAGTTTTTCCCATGTAAATCACTTTAACATGTTAAGTAGTTAAACTTATATATCATTTATTTTATGTAAAATGAGGTGAAAAAATACATGCACGACGTTCATTTATCAACAGTTTACACTATTTCTGAAAGTCCATGCTGGAAATGATTAATTCTGATGTCTGTTAACAGCTGCATTTCAAGAAAGAGTGGCTATTGTCCTGCGAGTGCAAACCTGAGTCAGCATCTTCCAGTTCTGACTATTTTTTTTCTCCTGTCTGTGTTTTTCTTCTCTCCTTGGAACAGTCAAGAGATACATACACTTCACATTAGCTGAAAAGGAGTAATGGATTTCTTAGTATCTGGGCTCAGCAACAAAGAAGTCTGCAATTACAGCAAAAACAAAAAGGAAGAAAAAAAAAAAAAACTTGCCCCAGTTTCTCTTAGAAGCATGTTCCTTTTTTCAAGAAAAGAGACAGATGAAGTGCAATCTCTATATGCAGTCTCTGGAAGGAGAAATGTAAGTCTGGTAGATACAACAAACCAATGAGAAAGTCAGTGGGAGAAATTAGAATCATAAGAATTGTGTTGAAGACCTAAGTATTGACTAGTTGTTTATGTTGGACCACATTTTAATTTCACAGAATTGACTTTATAAAGAGAAAGTCATGACAGAATTATATTTTATCGTCTTTAATTTTTGCTCTCATCTGTGCTTTTTTTTCTACAGAATATTTGAAGCAGTGATACACAAAAACAAATAAAAGATACAAACACTGATGCATATGTTAAGTCTTCTAATTAGAATGGTTGGCTTATAAAATATGTGGCATAGTTACTCCCAGTAGATAAGAGTTTATGAAAACTTTATCAGTGGAGGTATGTTCAGTAAGCAGTAATAATTGTTATTTACTGTATAACATTTTTCTTAAATTTAGCAATGTATTGTAAAATATGCAAAATTATGATTATTTTATTTTAAAGTCAATTTTAAAATAAAATCTAGGCTTGAAGTTTTGTATTCAGTGAGTACAATTCTGTCTGAGGTGCATTCTTACTTCCATCCTACATAAGGTAATCTTGCCCCATGGCTGTTCTGAATGCCCTGGAATGATAGCTAGCTGCCAAGATGACACCCAGTAATTCCTGCCTCTTACTATTCACACCCTTATGAAGTACCTTCAAAATCACCAGGATTGGACTGTGACCAGTAGAATACAACAAAAATGATGGCATTCCAGTTTCAAGATTAAGTTATAATAAACAGTATATCTTCTTGCACACTCATGCTTATTTTCTTTGCAACCACTCACTCTGGGGAAAACCAAATAGGAGCAGCAACCCTTGTGGAGAGGAATTGAAACCTCCAGCCAACAGCCATGTGAATAAACTTGGAAGTGGAGCCCGAGCCTCACATAAGTCTTCAGAAACTGCAGCTCTTGCTGGCAGCTTGTCTTAACCAACTTCATGACAGACCCTGAATCAAGAGCTACATCGATAGAGGGGCATTATAATTTTCTGAGGCCCTAGGGACATCTATTCCTTTTAATTTGGTCTTTGTGGGCCCTTTCTGTCTTTCTTTCTCTATCACACATACACATACATACATATACACATACATACATATATATGTATGTATGTATATCAAAGAACAGATTGCATGTATATGTGTGTATATATATGTATGTGTATGTATGTGTGTATATGTGTACATGTATCACATATCTGAATGGGGCAGAGAAGGAACAAGTGAAAGAATGAGATCCCTCCACAAAAGTATGTCTTACACTTACTATATCAACTTACATAATTGGTAAAAATAACATTTTAGCTATACATAATTATTGCATTGTTATAAAATGATTATATTGATACTATATTTAAACACATTTTTTGACCTAAATATTTGTTCTTTTGGTTTTAAGAGATATTAAAACATTTTATGTGTCCTAAAAGTGTTATGGTGATCCCTAAACCCACTGCATATTGGTAAATAAATCTATGCTGCCTAATCCAGAAACACCACCTAAACTGCTTCCTGATTCTGGACCCTTGGATTACATGAGAAAACAAAAGGTTGTGGATTATTTGAGATCATTGTTTTTATAGAGCAACTAGTAGAACTGGGCTTTGTGTTTTTCATTTTGCATTTAAATAACAACAATTGAGTTTTCTGATCAATTATGAAATAGGAGGAATAAATAGATTGAAGACAAAACCATGAATTCATTGTGCAGATTTCTTTTCTTTTTTTTTTTTTTTTTTTGAGACAGTCTTCCTCTGTTGCCCAGGGTGGAGTGCAGTGGTGTGATCTCGGCTCACTGCAACCTCCACTTCCTGGGTTCAAGCAATTCTCCTGCCTCAGCTTCCTGAGTAGCTGGGACTACAGGCACCTGCCACCACGCCCAGCGAAGTTTTGTATTTTTAGTAGAGATCAGGTTTCACCATTTTGGCCAGGATGGTCTTGATCTCTTGATCTTGTGATCCACCCGCCTTGTCCTCCTGAAGTTCTGAGATTACAGGTGTGAGCCACGGCGCCCCGCCAGGATATTTTCTTTTCCTTTAGAAATGATACTTAAAAAGTTTAATTTGTAAACTCCATAAACCTTTGGTGGGAGGTTTCTGAAACCAGGTCATTTGCTAAATTTTACTACTACAATGTCAAGTTTTGGAGCTCTTCTATGAAAAAATTTGTCACTCTGAATTGTGTCAACTTTCAAGAAAATTCAATCTGAGGAGGGGTCCTATCTACAGCTTTGGAGCCAAATCTAGACTGCTGCCAGTTTTTGTAAATAACATTTATTGCATAAAAACATACCCATTCACTTTGGTCTTATATATGGCTATTTTAACTGTATGACAAAGGAAGTAATTGGGACAGACACTTTAATGACCTACAGAGTCTAAGTGCAGGCATACGTCATTTTATTACTTTTGTTTATTGTACTTTGCAGATACTATATTTTTTCACAAACTCAATGTTTGTGGGAACCCGGAATTAAGTCAACCTTTGGGTACCATTTTTTCCAATAGCATTACTCACTTCACTTCTCTGTGTCACATTTTGATCATTCTCACAGTATTTCCAACTTTTAAAAATCATATCTGCTATGGTGTTCTATGATCGGTGATCTTTGATGTTACTATTACAATTGTTTTGTGGTGCCACAAAACATGCCCATAGAAACAGTGAACTTAATAAGGGTGTGTTTTCTGACTCCCCTACCAACCAGCTTCCCCCACTTATTTTTGGGATACAATAATAGTGCAATTGAGCCCATTAAAAACCCTGCAGTGGCCTCTAAGTAAAATGAAGAGGTGCAGACCTCTCACATTAAATCAAAAGCTAAAAGTGATTTTGCCTAAAGAGAAACCCATCTAGAAAGTCGAGATAGGTTAGAAAGTAGGCTTCTTAGGCCAAATACTTAGGCAAGTTAGGAATGTAAAGAGAAAGTTCTTGAGGGAAATTAAAAGTGCTACTCCAGTGAACACACAAATGATAAGAAACTGAAACTGCTTTACTGCTGATACATAGACAGTTTTAGTAGTCTGGATAGAAAATCACACGAGTCACAACATTCCCTTAAGTCAACGACTAATCCGGATTAAAACCGTTAGTCTCTTCAATTTTACAACAGCTGAGAGAGGTGAGGAAGCTGCAGAAGAAAAGTCTGAAGCTAGCAGAGGTTATGACGTTTAAGTAAGGAGGTTGTCTCTATAACATAAAAGTGCAAGGTTAAGCATCAGGTACTTATGTAGAAGCTGCAACAAGTTATCCAGAAGATCTAGCTAAGATCATTGTTAATGGTGGCTACACTAATTGACAGATTTTCCATGTACATGAATCAGCCTTCTGTTGGAAGAAAATGCCACCTAGGACTTTCAAAGCTAGAGAAGAGATGTCAATGCCTGGATTCAATAATTCAAAGAGCAGATTGACTATCTTATTAGGGGCTAATGCAGCTGGGGACTTTAAGTTGAAGCCAATGTTCATTTACATTTCCAAAAATCATAGGGCCCTTAAGAGTTAGGCTAAGCCTACTCTGCCTGTGCTCTATAAATGAAAGGACAAAGCCTGGATGTTAGTGTATCTGTTTATAGCATGGGTTACTGAGTATTGTAAGCTCACTGCTGAGACCCAGTGCTCAGAGAAAAAAAATATTTTCAAAACATTATGGCTCATTGACAATACATCTTTTCACCTAAGAGTTCTAATGGAGATGAACAAGGAGATTAACGTTGTTTTCATGCCTATTAACCAAACATCCATTCTACAGCCCATGGATCAAGGAGTAATTTCCATTTTCAAGCCTTACTATGTAAAAACTACATTTTATGACTATGGGTACCATAGATAGTAATTATTCTGATGGGTCTGGGGAAAATAAATTGAAAAGCTTTGGAAAAGAGTCGCTGTTTTAGATGCCACAGAAAAACATTCATGGCCTGGGTGCAGTGCTTCACACCTATAATCAAAATACTTTGGGAGGTTGAGACAGAAAGATTGCTTGAGACCAGGGGTTCAAGACCAGCCTGGACAACATAGTGAGATCTTATTTGCATAAAAAATTAAAACATTAACTGGGCATCGTATTGTGTGCCTGTAGTCCCAGCAACTTTGGAGGCTGAGGCAGGAGGATTTTTTGAGCCCAGGAGATTGAGGTTGCAGTGAGCCATGAAAACCTGGTTTAAAAAAAAAAAAAAAAAAAGTGATTCCTGGGAGGTCAAAATATTGACATTAACAAGATTAAAAAAAAAAAAAAAAAAAAAAAAAACTTGATTCCAACCCTCCTGGATAACTTTGAGGTGCTCAAGACTTCAGTGGAGAACGTAAATCAGATGTGATAAAAACAGATAGAGAATTAGAATTAGAAGTGGAGCCAGAAGATGTGACTGAATTGCTTCAATCTCATGATACAGTTTTAATGGATGAGGAGTTGGTTCTTAAGGATGAGCAAAGAAAGGTTTTTGTTTGTTTGTTTGTTTGTTTTTTTTGAGATGGAATCTACTACTATTGAAAATGCTGTTAACATGGTTGAAATGTCAAAAATTTTAGAGTATTACATAATACTGTAAACCTGCAGTGGCAGAATTTGAAAGAATTGACTCCAATTTTGGAAGAAGTTCTGCTATAGAAAAATGCTATAAAACAGCATTTTGTGGTTAAATAAATCTTCAGTGAAAAACAGTCAACTAATGCAGAAAATTTCATTATTGTCTCATTTTGAGAAATTGCCACAGCCACCCTAACCCTCAGCAACCACCATCCTGATCAATCAGCAGCCATCAACATGAAGGCCAGACCCTCTACCAGGTGAAAGATTACAACTCATTGAAGCCTCTAAAAATTGCTAGCATTTATTTAAGCAATAAAGTATTTTTAATTGAACTTTGTATGTTATTTTTTAGAAATGATGCTATTTCATATTTTATAAGCTACAATATAATTTAAACATCATTTTGTATATACTGTGAAACCAAAAACAATTGTGTGATTAGCTTTATTGTGATCTTCCCTTTATTGCCTTGGTCTTGAACTGAACCTACAAAATTTCTGAGGTATGCCTGTAGTTATTATCTGGCCCTTCTCAAAAAATAGTTTATAGGCCCTTAGAGTAAGCAATGTCTAATAATTCTGTGGTAAATGTAATGTATTAGTGTTGAAATCATACAAATAAGAATGCATGAGGAATTCCATGGAGTCTCATTTTAATAAAATTAATATGTGGTACATTTTTTCTTTCTGTCATCCAGAACTAACAACTAATAATTTCAAAGAGTAATGACATTCATCTGTGCCTTTAATAATTCCAAGGTACTGTTGTATTGTAACTTTTGTAACATTTTCATCTTATTCTTGTTCTTTTGTTTGTTTGTTTCATTTTGGAATACGCGAAGGCCTAAGTTGTAATAGAACTTTCAACATCACTGTGAAAGCCCTCAAAAGGCATTATTTAAACTTAATTATTTTCACTCTGAAGAGTTAGTTCTCCAAATGTTTAAATGTTGGCCTTCATAGGTAACTACACTAGAGTTTGTTGAACTGTTTGATATGTAGCATAAAAAAATATTTAACATTTCCCTAGCAAAAACTTCGGTTTTGAAACTTATTGATATCATCCTTATAAAGTAAACTGGTATGCATCTATTTATTCTACAAAATTTAAACTCACATTTCTTACAACTATGGAACAGTTTGACTGAAGGTATTTAAAAACTGAGGTTTCTTTCTCCAGTATGATATGAATTAATTGGAAAGTAATTTAATGTTACAAATGTTTATAGCTGCAATAGAAAACCCTGCAAATTCTGTCATAAAATATGACAGCACTTATTGTTTATTTAAGAGGTAGAGAGACATGCAATTCAGAACTATAAAAGAGCTCAAATATGTCATCAGGGACTCCAGCTGTTTTCAACTTTCTGCTCTTCTCATCTCAGTGTGTTGCCTTTAGTCTTTATACCAGTTGCAAATGGTTACCACAGCTCAAGATATAATCTATTATCATTAGCATCCTAAAACATAAAGAAGCAGGGGACAATCTTTCTGTTGTTGTGGTTGTTGTACTGTTTCTGTATTTTTTAAATAATTAAACTCTCCCAGAATGTTTTCGGCATGCTTTTATTTCTTTTTATGTTTTATTTTATTTATTTATGTATTTATTTATTAAATTTTAGATTCTAGGGTACAAGTACATGTTTGTTACATGGCTATATTGGGTAATGGTGGGGATTGGGCTTCTAGGGAATTCATCACACTAATATTGAACATTGTACCCCAAAAATAATTGTTCAACCCTCCCCCCTCCTCTCACTCCTTTTGGAGTCTGCATTGTCAATTACCTCTATCTTTGTATTCATGTGTAGCCATTAGTTGGCTCTCACTTATAAGTAAGAACCTACAGTATTTGATTTTCTTTTTCTGAGTTAGTTCATTTAGGAAACTGGCCTCCAGCTCCATCCATGTTGCTGTAAAGACTTGATTTCATCTTTTTATGGTTGTATAATATTCCATTGTGTATAAATACCACATTTTCTGTATTCAATCAACCATGGATGGACACATAGATTGGTTTCACTAGATTTGAGTAACATGGAAGCCTCTACTTTACAAAGGCTGGTCAAAGACATATCTGGTAAAAGGGAATACAATTAACATGACTAGCTTTAACTGATAATGGTTATTTTTGGGATTTGGGTAATTTGTTGACCTAAAGAGAGTTGGGTTATACTTGTAAGAAAGAAGATGCGGGGTGGAAGCAGAGGTGTCGATAGCTACAGGCAGTCAGTACACTGTGTCTGTAACACAAATAGAAAAAAAATGCATTCCATCTGTACTTGCTTTGGAGCTTTTTACTGAATATTATAATCTTTAGTAATATCTAGGATTACAAAACTCAGGCAGACATTTGCAGCAATTGAGCATTCTCAGATATTACATTTTTAAATACTTCATACAATTCTCTTTCAAGATCCTTAGTGGACTATAAAATTAATACATAGAGTATACATTATTTCTTAGCTGTGATTTTAAAAAGCAAATATATTCTTAAACTAATAATTTTTCAAATACTTTGACTAAATGGAAAAAGCTGACATCTAAAAATAAGTATTAACTATCATTTTCTATATTAAATATGAATTTTGAAGTTAAGTGAGAGAGGATAAGTCCTGGGATTTTTTAGACTATGTTTTCTCTGTTGCTAAATAAATTTAGTCAGCAATACTGACTGTGCTAGCAGATAAAGTAATTAATATTTCATCTAAATATAATGTTGACATTTTATCACATTTCAAATAGCATCACATTTTGGCTTAAAGCCCAGATGTTTCTTAAGATTTTAGTCAATAAAATCAGTTTAAAATTGTGATGAAGGGTGGAGGGTAAAAGTGTTATCAAGATGCTTTGATATTATACCTTTGTAAATAGGCTGATAAATATATTATCTACATTTATTTGTAGTACTGTGATGAATTTGAAATTGCTTAATCATGACTATTAATAATAATAAAACATAACTTCTAAGGAAAAAATGTTTAAACCCAGTTGAAATGAAGTAGTGAGGAAAATAATTAGCAAACTCTTGGGCAAGTTATTTATCTCAGTGTCTCAGTGATGATCACAGAAAGGCTTACAATAAACAGTGAACTTTGAGATAATGTGACCCTTCTTCTCAGAATAATAGGGCACCATCAGAGTTAATATTACAGGATTTATTTTCTATTTGGGTTATTTTTTCTCTAATAATCCAGAGTCCCTCTTGAGACTAAAAGCATATGCTTAACACACAGCAGATAAACCTCAGAAACACAAATTATAACTGTAGAGTAGGGCACAGCTAAATGGGTTAACAGTAATAGAACTCCTAAGTTTTCTAACTTTGCACTGCACAGATAAGCTCTGAAGCTTCTACAAATGACCACATTATGAGATGTAACAGAAGCATTTCTTTTTGTATCTCCAGCACCTAAATCTTTCTGTAAGAGTGTTAAAAAGACACAGTGTGATATAAATAAATCTTAGAAAGTTGCCACAAAATACAAAACACCCAAGGATGTAAAGGAAAGCATAAATGTTTAGCTGTCAGCTACTCACAAGGTGAATCAGAACTACAAATAATAGAATATTCCCTCCCAGTCCATCTATGTTACATTTCTCAGTCTCTTTGCCTCTTTTCTACTTATCCTAAAAAACAGGAGCATCTGGCCCGGCGCGGTGGCTCAGGTCTGCAATCCCAGCACTTTGGGAGGCCGAGGTGGGCGAATCACGAGGTCAGGAGATCGAGACCATCCTGGCGAACACAGTGAAACCCCGTCTCTACTGAAAATACAAAAAAAATTAGCTGGGCGTGGTGGCGGGCGCCTGTAAGTCCCAGCTTCTAGGGAGACCGAGGCAGGAGAATGGAGTTAACCCAGGAGGCAGCGGAGCTTGAGTGAGCGGAGATTGCGCCACTGCACTCCAGCCTGGGCGACAGAGCGAGATTCCTTCTCAAAACAAACAAACAAACAAAAAACAAACAAAAAACCAGGAGCATCTTAATCTGATTTTACATAAAAAATATAAGACTTTTTAATGTTCATTGTTCAACTATGAACAGCTTAGATACAGCTTAGATAACAACACCCGAGTCCTTTCAAATACTGGAATAGTCATCCCTTCAAAAGTGGCTACAAATAAGCCCAGACAATGAAAACTACAAATACCTAACCCTTCAGTGACTAGACACTGAACGTCTGTTAGCATCAACAACACCCAGAAAAATATGTCCTCCCAAAACGAATTAAATAAGGCACCAGGAGCCAATCCTAGAAACACAGAGATATGTGACCTTTCAGAGAATTCAAAATGGCTGTATTAAGGAAACTCAAAGAAATTCAAGGAGCTGGGTGCGGTGGTTCACGCCTGTAGTCTCAGCACTTTGGGAGGCAGAGGCAGGCAGATCACCTGAGGTCAGGAGTTCAAGACCAGCCTGGCCAACATGGTGAAACCCTATCTGTACTAAAAATACAAAAAAATTAGCTGAGCATGGTGGCAGGTGCCTGTAATCCCAGCTACTCAGGAGGCTGAGGCAGGAGAATTGTTTGAACCTGGGAGGTGGAGGTTGCAGTGAGCTGATATCATGCCATTACACTGCAGCCTGGACAACAAGAGTGAAACTGTCAAAAAAAAAAAAAAAAAGAAAGAAAGAAAGAAAGAAAGAAAAAAATTCAAGATAACACAGAAAAGGAATTCAGAATTCTAACAGAAAAAGAATTTAACAAGGAGTTTAAAATAAATAAAAATAATTAAGCAGAAATTCTGGAGCTGAAAAATACAATTGGCATATTCAATAATGCATCAGAGTCTTTTAATAGCAGAATTGATAAAGCAGAAGAAAGCATTAGTGAGCTTCACAACAGGCTAATTAAAAACACACGGTCAGAAAAGACAGCAGAAAAAATAATAAAAACAATAAAGCATGCCTAAGGGAGCTAGAAAATAGCCTCAAATGGGCAAATCTAAGTGTTATTGGGCTTAAGGAGGAGGTAGAGAAAGAGATAAGGGTTTTATTCAAAGTGAAAATAAAAGAACTTTCCAAACCTAGAGAAAGATATCAATATCCAAATACAAGAAGGTTATAGAACACTAATCAGATTTAACCCAGAGAAAACAATATCATGGCATTTAATAATCAAACTCCCAGAAGTCAGAGATAAGGAAAGGATTCTAAAATCAGCAAGTATAAAGGAACAAATAACATACAACGGAACTTCAATACATCTGACAGCAGACTTTTTACTGGAAACCTTACAAGCCAGCGGAGAGTGGCGTGACATATTTAAAGTAGTGAAGGAAAAAAAAGAAAAGAAAAAACTTTTATCCTAGAATAGTATATCCTGCTAAAATATGCAAACATAAAGAAGACAAATAAAAACTGAAGAATTTATTAATATCAGAGTTGTCCAACAAGAAAAGCTATGGAAAATACTTCAGTCAGAAAAAAAAGAACATTATTGAGCAATAAATGATTACCTAGAGGTACAACACTCACTAGTAACAGTAAGTACACAGAAAAGCAGAGTATTACAACAGTAACTGTGGTGCATAAACTACTCTTATCCTAAGTAGAAAGACTAAATGATTAACCAAAAAAATAAAAAAATTAAAAATAACAACTTTTCAAGGCACAGTAAGTACAATAAGATTAACTAGAAACAACCAAAAGTTAAAAAGTAAAGGGAGATGAAGTTAAGGCATGTAGTTTTAATTAGTTTTCTTTTTGCTTGTTTGTTTATGCAAATGGTGTTCTGGTTATCAGGTTAAAATAGTGGGTTATAAGATAGTATTTGCAAACCTCATGGTAATTTCAAACTGAAACACATGAAATGGATACACAAAACATACAAAGCAAGAAACTAAGTCATATTCTTAGAGAAAATCATCTTCACTAAGAAAAGACAGGAAGGAAAGAAAGAAGAAAGAGAAGACTATAAAACTACCAGAAAACAAATAACAGAATGAGAGGAGTAAGTCCTTACTTAACAATAATAACATTGAATATAAATGAACTAAAGTCTCCAGTCAAAAGACCTAGAGTGGCTGAATGGATTGGAAAAAAAAAAGAATCCATCAATCTGTTGCCTATAAGAAACATACTTCACCTATAAAGACACACATAGACTAAAAATAAAGGGATGGCAAGAGATATTTGATACCAATGCAAGAAAAGCAGAAGTGGCTGTACATATATCAGATAAAATTTATTTCAAGACAAAAATTATAAGAAGACAGAAAGAAGATCACTATATGATGATAAAGTGGTCAGTTCATCAAGAGGATATAAAAATTTTAAATATATATGCACTCAACACTGGAGCACCCAGATATATAAAGGAAATATTATCCAAACTAAAGAGAGAGATAGACTTCAGTACAGTAATAGCTAGAAACTTCAACATCTCACTTTCAGCATCGGACAGATCGTCTAGACAGAAAATGAACAAACATCAGACTCAATCTGCACCAAATGGATCTAATAAACATTTACAGACGAGTTTATACAAAAACTGCCAAATGCACATTCTTGTCCTCAGCACATAGATCGTTCTCAACGATAGAGCATACATTAGGTCACCAAACAAATCTTAAAATATTCAGAAACATTGAAATAATATCAGGTGTCTTCTCTGACCACAATGAAATAAAACTAGAAATTAATAACAGGCGACATTTTGGAAATAACTCAAATACAAGAGAAGTACACAATATGATCCTGAATGACAAGTAGGGCAGTAAAAATATTAAAAAGAAATTTGAAAATTTTACTGAGACAAATGATAATGAAAGCACAACATATTAAAACCTATAGGATACTGCAAAAAATTACTCAGAAGGAAGTTTACAAGTACCTACATGAAAAAAGAGAAAAAAAGCCAAGAAAAACTCTAACCATGCATCTTAAAGAACTGTAAAAGTGAGAGCAAATCAAACTCAAGATCAGTAGAAAAAAAAATAATAAAGATCAGGGTAAAAATAAATGAAATTGAATGAAAAACAAACAAACAAACAATGAGACCAATGAAACAAAAGTTGTTTTTCTGAAAACTTAAACAAAATTGACAAACCCTTATCCAGACCAAGAAAAAAAAAGAGAAAACCCAAATAAAATCAGAAATGAGAAGGAGACATTACAACTGATAAGAAATTGAAAGGATTATTAGTGGCTACTGTGCGTAAATAAATACCAATAAATTGAAAAATCTAGAAGAAACAGAAACATTCATAGAGGCATACAACCTACCAAAATTGAATCAGGAAGAAATCCAAAATGTGAACAGGTCAGTAACACATAACAAGACCAAAATCATAATAAAAAGTCTCTCATTAACAAAAAAAAAGCTCAGGACCCAATGGCTTCTCTGCTAAATTTTACCAAACATTTAAAAAAGTACTAATAGCATTGCTACTCAAATTATTGTGAAAAATAGAGGAGAAGGGAGGATTTCCAAACCCATTCTACAAGACCAATATTTCTGGGATACCAGTAAAAGACAAAGTCACACACAAAAAGAAACTGCAGGCCAATATCTCTGATATTGATGCAAAAATCCTGAAAAAAATACTAGCCAACCAAATTGAACAATATATTAGAAAGATCACTTATTATGCCCAAGTGGGATTTGTGTATGTTGAATCAACCTTGGTTCAACATACACAAATTAATTAAGGTGGTATATCATACTGACGGAATAAAGGATAAAAACTAAATGATTATCTCAATTGATGCTGAAAATAAATATTTCATAAAATTCAACATCTGTTCATGATCAAAACCCTCAAAAAACTGGGAATAGAAAAAATATATCTCAACATAATACAAGCCAATATATGACAAACCCATACCTAGTTTCATACTGAATGGGGAAAAACATAAACATTCCCTTTAATATCTGAAACACAAGAAGGATGTCCACTGTCACCACTGTTATATAACATGATATTGAAAGACCTAGCTAGAGCAATCAGGTAAGAGACAGAAATAAAGAGCATCTAAATTGAACAGCAAGAAGTCAAATTATCCTTGTTTGCTGATTATATAATCTTATATTTGGAAAACCCTAAAGACTTCACAGGAAAACTATTAAAACTGATAAACAAATTCAATAATGTTTCAGAATGCAAAATCAACATGCAAAATCAGTAGCATATATCAGTATCAGTATATACCAACAGTGAACAATGTGAAAAAATTAATAATCTCATTTACAATAGCCACAAATAAACTTAAATATCCAGGTATTAACCAAAGAAGTAAAAGACTTCTATAATGAAAACGATAAAACACTGATGAAGAAAATTGAAGAGAACACCAAGAAATGGAAAAATATTCCATGTTCATGGATTGAAAGAAGCAGTATTTTTAAATTCTTCATACAACTCGAAGCAATCTATAGATTTGATGCAATACCTAAAAGAATACTAATAACAGTCTTCACAGAAACAGAAAAAATAAAATACTAAAACTTATATACAACCACAGAAGGAAGCAGGGCAGAGAAGCTAGAAATTCGAAAAATAAGAGCACATCTCCCCCTCCAAAGGCACGCAGCTCATCGCCAGCAACGGATCAAAGCTGGACAGAGAATGACTTTGACAAGTTGAGAGGAGAAGGCTCCAGTCCATCAAACTTCTCAGAGCTAAAGGAGGAAGTACGTACCCAGCACAAAGAAACTAAAAATCTTGAAAAAAGAATGGAAGAATAGATAACTAGAATAATCAATGCAGAGAAGGCCATAAATGAACTGACAGAGAAAAAAACCATGACATGAGAAATACATGACAAATGCACAAGCTTTAGTAACCAACTCGGTCAACTGGAAGAAAGAGTATCAGCAATTCAGGATCAAATGAATGAAATGAAGCGAGAAGAGAAGTCTAAAGAAAAAAGAGGAAAAAGAAATGAAAAAAGTCTTCAAGAAGTATGGGATTATGTGAAAAGACCAAATCTACATCTGATTGGGGTGCCTGAAAGTGAGGGGGAAAATGGAACCAAGTTGGAAAACACTCTTCAGGATATCATCCAGGAGAGCTTCCCCAACCTAGTAAGGCAGGCCATCATTCACATTCAGGAAATACAGAGAACACCACAGGGATACTCCTTGAGAAGAGCAACTCCAAGACATATAATTGTCAGGTTCACCAAAGTTGAAATGAAGGAAAAATTCTTAAGGGCAGCCAGAGAGAAAGGTCGGGTTACCCACAAAGGGAAGCCCATCAGACTAACAGCAGATCTCTTGGCAGAAATTCTCCAAACCAGAAGAGAGTGGGGGCCAATATTCAACATTCTTAAAGAAAAGAATTTTAAACCCAGAATTTCATATCCAGCCAAACTAAGTTTCATAAGTGAAGGAGAAATAAAATCCCTTACAGACAAGCAAATGCTTAGAGATTTTGTCACCACCAGGCCTGCCCTACAGGAGACCCTGAAGGAAGCACTAAACATGGAAAGGAACAACCGATACCAGTCATTGCAAAAACATGCCAAAATGTAAAGACCATTGATGCTAGGAAGAAACTGCATCAACTAACGAGCAAAATAACCAGCTGATATCACAATGACAGGACCAAGTTCACACATAACAATATTAACCTTAAATGTAAATAGACTAAATGGTTCAATTAAAAGACACAGACTGGCAAACTGGATAAAGAGTCAAGACCCATCAGTTTGCTGTATTCAGGACACCCATCTCACATGCAGAGACACACATAGGCTCAAAATAAAGGGATGGAGGAAGATCTACCAAGCAAATGGAGAACAAAAAAAAGCAGGGGTTTCAATCCTAGTCTCTGATAAAACAGACTTTAAACCATCAAAGATCAAAAGAGACAAAGCAGTCCATTACTTAATGGTAAATGGATCAATTGAACAGGAAGAACTAACCATCCTAAATATATATGCACCCAATACAGAAGCACCCAGATTCATAAAACAAGTCCTTAAAGACTTACAAAGAGACTTAGACTCCCATATAATAATGGGAGAATTCAACACCCCACTGTCAACAGTAGACAGATCAATGAGACAGAAAGTTCACAAGGATGTCCAGGAATTGAACTCAACTCTGCACCAAGCGGACCTAATAGACATCTACAGAACTCTCCACCCCAAATCAACAGAATATACATTCTTCTCAGCACCACATTGCACTTATTCCAAAATTGACCACATAATTGGAAGTAAAGCACTCCTCAGCAAATGTACTAGAATAGAAATTATAACAAACTGTCTCTCAGACCACAGTGCAATCAAACTAGAACTCAGGACTAAGAAACTCAATCAAAACCGCTCAACTACATGGAAACTGAACAACCTGCTCCTGAATGACTACTGAGTCTATAACAAAATGAAGGCAGAAATAAAGATGTTCTTTGAAACCAATGAGAACAAAGATACAACATACCAGAATCTCTGGGACACATTTAAAGCAGTGTGTAGAGGGAAATTTATAGCACTAAATGCCCACAAGAGAAAGCAGGAAAGATCTAAAATTGACACTCTAACATCACAATTAAAAGAACTAGAGAAGCAAGAGCAAACGCATTCAAAACCTAGCAGAAGGCAAGAAATAACTAAGATCAGAGCAGAACTGAAGGAGATAGAGACACAAAAAAAAACCCTCCAAAAAATCAATGAATCCAGGAGTTGGTTTTTTGAAAAGATCAACAAAATTGATAGACCGCTAGCAAGACTAATAAAGAAGAAAAGAGAGAAGAATCAAATAGACACAATAAAAAATGATAAAGGGATATCACCACTGACCCCACAGAAATATAAACTACATTCAGAGATTACTATAAACACCGCTCTGCAAATAAACTAGAAAATCTAGAAGAAATGGATAATTTCCTGGACACTTACACTCTTCCAAGACTAAACCAGGAAGAAGTTGAATCCCTGAATAGATCAATAGCAGTCTCTGAAATTGAGGAAATAATTGATAGCCCACCAACCAAAAAAAGTCTAGGACCAGAAGGATTCACAGCCGAATTCTACCAGAGGTACAAGGAGGAGCTGGTACCATTCCTTCTGAAACTATTCCAATCAATTGAAAAAGAGGGAATCCTCCCTAACTCATTTTATGAGGCCAACATCATCCTGATACCAAAGCCTGGCAGAGACACAACAAAAAAAGAGAATTTTAGACCAATATCCCTGATGAACATCGATGCAAAAATCCTCAATAAAATACTGGCAAACCGAATCCAGTAGCACATCAAAAAGCTTATTCACCATGATCAAGTGGGCTTCATCCCTGGGATGCAAGGCTGGTTCAACATATGCAAATCAATAAACATAATCCAGCATATAAACAGAACCAAAGGCAAAAACCACATGATTATCTCAATAGATGCAGAAAAGGTCTTTGACAAAATTCATCAGCCCTTCATGCTAAAAACTCTCAATAAATTCGGTATCGATGGAACATATCTCAAAATCACAAGAGTTATTTATGACAAACCCACAGCCAATATCATACTGAATGGGCAAAAACTGGAAAAATTCCCTTTGAAAACTGGCACAAGACAGGGATGCCCTCTCTCACCACTCCTATTCAACATAGTGTTGGAAGTTCTGGCTAGGGCAATCAGGCAAAAGAAAGAAATCAAGGGTATTCAGTTAGGAAAAGAAGAAGTCAAATTGTCCCTCTTTGCAGATGACATGATTGCATATTTAGAAAACCCCATCATCTCAGCCCAAAATCTCTTTAAGCTGATAAGCAACTTCAGCAAAGTCTCAGGACACAAAATTAATGTGCAAAAATCACAAGCATTCTTATACACCAGTAATAGACAAACAGAGAGCCAAATCATGAATGAACTTCCATTCACAATTGCTTCAAAGAGAATGAAATACCTAGAAATCCAACTTACAAGGGATGTAAAGGACCTCTTCAAGGAGAACTACAAACCACTGCTCAGTGAAATAAAAAAGGACACAAACCAATGGAAGAACATACCATGCTCATGGATAGGAAGAATCAATATCGTGAAAATGGCCATACTGCCCAAGGTAATTTATAGATTCAATGCCATCCCCATCAAGCTACCAATTACTTTCTTCACAGAATTGGAAAAAACTGCTTTAAAGTTCATATGGAACCAAAGAAGAGTTCACATTGCCAAGACAATCCTAAGTCAGAAGAACAAAGCTAGAGGGATCACGCTACCTGACTTCAAACTATACTACAAGGCTACAGTAACCAAAACAGCATGGTACTGGTACCAAAACAGAGATATAGACCAATGGAACAGAACAGAGTCCTCAGAAATAATACCACACATCTACAGCCATCTGATCTTTGACAAACCTGAGAGAAACAAGAAATGGGGAAAGGATTCCCTATTTAATAAATGGTGCTGGGAAAATTGGCTAGCCATAAGTAGAAAGCTGAAACTGGATCCTTTCCTTACTCCTTATATGAAAATTAATTCAAGATGGATTAGAGACTTAAATGTTAGACCTAAAACCATAAAAACCCTAGAAGAAAACCTAGGTAATACCATTCAGGACATAGGCATAGGCAAGGACTTCATGTCTAAAACACCAAAAGCAATGGCAACAAAAGCCAAAATTGACAAATGGGATCTAATTAAACTAAACGGCTTTGGCATGGCAAAAGAAACTACCATCAGAGTGAAGAGGCAACCTACAGAATGGGAGAAAATTTTTGCAATCTACTCATCTGACAAAGGGCTAATATCCAGAACCTACAAAGAACTCAAACAGATTTACGTGAAAAAAAAAAACTCCATCAAAAAGTGGGCAAAGGATATGAACAGACATTTCTCAAAAGAAGACATGCATACAGCCCACAGACACATGAAAAAATGCTCGTCATCACTGGCCACCAGAGAAATGCAAATCAAAACCACAATGAGATACCATCTCACACCAGTTAGAATGGCAATCATTAAAAAGTCAGGAAACAACAGGTGCTGGAGAGGATGTGGAGAAATAGGAACACTTTTACACTGTTGGTGGGATTGTAAACTAGTTCAACCATTATGGAAAACAGTATGGCGATTCCTCAAGGATCTAGAACTAGATGTACCATATGACCCAGCCATCCCATTACTGGGTATATACCCGAAGGATTATAAACCATGCTGCTATAAAGACACATGCACACGTATGTTTATTGCGGCACTATTCACAATAGCAAAGACTTGGAATCAACAGAAATGTCCATCAGTGACAGACTGGATTAAGAAAATGTGGTACATATACACCATGGAATACTATGCAGCCATAAAAAAGGATGAGTTTGTGTCCTTTGTAGGGACATGGATGTGGCTGGAAACCATCATTCTCAGCAAACTATCACAAGAACAGAAAACCAAACACCGCATGTTCTCACTTATAGGTGGGAACTGATCAATGAGATCACTTGGACTCTGGAAGGGGAACATCACACACCGGGGCCTATCATGGGGAGGGGGGAGGGGGAAAGGATGGCATTGGGAGTTACACCTGATGTAAATAATGTGTTGATGGGTGCTGATGAGTTGATGGGTGCAGCACACCCACATGGCACAAGTATACATATGTAACAAACCTGCACGTTGTGCACATGTACCCTAGAACTTAAAGTATAAAAAAAAAAAAAAGAAAGAAAGAAATGTGGTATATATGGTATATATACGCAATGGAGTACTATTCAGCCACAAAAAAGGAATGAGATCTAGTCATTTGCAACAACGTGGGTGGGATTGAAGATCATTATGTTAAATGAAGTAAGCCTGGGGGAGAAAGACAAACATCACATATCCTCACTTATTTGTGGGATCTAAAAATTAAAACAAGTGAGCTTATGCACAGAGAGAGTAGTAGAAGAATAGAGACCAGAAGCTGGGAAGGATTGCAGGAGCATTTGGGGTCAATTGTTGGGGCAGAAGTGGCGACGGTTGAGCACCAAAAAAAAAAAAAAAAAAAAAAAAAAAGAATGAATAATACCTACTATTTAATAGCAAAATAGGGTGACTATAGTCAATATTAGCTTAAGTGTATATTTTAATATAACTTAACGTAATTGGGTTATTTATAATGAAAAGGATAAATGCTTGAGGCATGGATACCCCATTCTTCAGGGTGTATACCCCAGTTTTCAAGATGAATAGCCCATTCTTTATGCTTCATTATCCATTATCTCACACCGCATGCCTGAATCAAAATAGCTCATGTACCCCATAAATATATACACTTACTATGTACCAACAGAAATTAAAAAAAAAAAAAAACAAACTGAAAACAAATAGCAAATAGTTCAAAAAAGGAAATAAGAAAAAGAAAATATCTTGTAATGAATTAAAATGAAAATGCAGCGTTGTAAAACTGAAAAGCTTCAGCAAAGCAGTGCTTTGAAGAAATTTAAGATAAAGACATACAAGAAAAGGAGCGTCTCAAATCAATAACCTAATATTTTACTTGAGGAATTAGAAAAAAAGAACTTAAAAACAATCACAAAGTAATTCTGCATCCAGTAAAACTGTATTTTAAAAATGAGACCCAGGCCGAGGCCGGCGGATCACTAGGTCAGGAGATCGAGACAATCCTGGCTAACACGGTGAAACCCTGTCTCTACTAAAAATACAAAAAATTAGCCGGGCGTGGTGGCAGACGCCTGTAGTCCCAGCTACTTGGAAGGCTGAGGCAGGAGAATGGCCTGAACCCCGGAGGCGGAACTTGCAGTGAGCTGAGATAGTGCCACTGCATTCCAGACTGGGCGACAGAGCGAGCCTCTGTCTCAAAAAGCAAAACAAAAAAAGAGAGATTCAAATATAAGTATTCCAAATTAGTAACGAATGAGATCATTTTATGGCAACAGACTTATTTTAGGCGATATACTAGAGACTGCTTCAAACCGAAAGGGTGTTGTTACTGGTGGAAGGTATTCCAGTTAACAGTGGCAAATTCATAGGGGTTTTCAGCAACCTTAATTCTTGCCTCCTCAGAAGAGAGAATTTCACTGAGGGGCATAAGGCAGAGAAAGAGATCGAGGTCAATTTCAAAGCAATAGAAGAAGTTTAATTTAAAAAAGCTTCAGAGCAGGAAAGAAAGGAAAGTGCACTTGGAAGATATCCAAGTGGGCAAATTGAAGAAAAGGTGTTCCATTTAACCGTGATCCTAGGACTTTATAGGCTAGCCCACCCCCAGCGTCTTGTGCACCCCTTTCCCATGATTCCTCCCTTAGGGTGGGCTGACCACATGTGCAGTGCCCTCCTTATCCTTGCGAAGTGAGCATGCACAATGTGTTTAGGAAGTTTTACACATGACCGCCTGAGGCTTTCTTCCCTTTTCTGGTGGCGTGCCCCAGGAAGGTCATACTCCACCATATTTTTCCCTTCATGTGCAAGCCTGGGCTCACTCACCCAATACATGAGATTTTAGTGGAAGCCCCCTTTTGCTTCTTCCTGGCACCTGCATTCAATTAATGCTTTAATGTTAACAGCTGTGGACCATTAGGAGCTTGTCTCTCCCTAGTGCCAACTGCCAATTTATCACTTTTAAAGAGGCAAACTGATAATTGCCAAACCATCACCCACGTTCCTAATGGGTGGAGGAGAGCACTCTCCTGCACTGCTTGTGCCTCTGTGACTACCTGTAACAATGAGATACCAGATGTTAACATGAATCTGCTAAAGCATATCAGAAAAATGTAATAATGTAGGTGATTTTAAAAGATAATATAAATTGTTTTCTTTTTTAAAAACAAAGGACAAATTAAATAAGAAGTTATATAATGTATTGTTGTGTTGTATTCATAACATACATATCCTCTATATAATATGCTATGTATATGAATATATACATTATTAACCAGAGCAGAAAGGATGAGAAAGAAAATGGAGATATATGGAAAGAAGAAAATTGCAATGGATACTCAAAGCCAACACAGTCTTTTCTATGGATTTGTGGCAATAAAAACCTTCAAAGAAACATAACAACAATGAAATCGGTCATATTTCTTAAACTACTGTGGCCCACACCAGAATGACAAACTTCCTTTGTAATGTCGAATTGATTAGATGTAATTTTGTTATTATAAAATAAATGTGAATCTTATGTAGCATTATACAAATGCTTATGAATTGTAAAGTGTAAAAAATATCCTGCAAATAAAAATATACCTGAAAAGTACAATAAAAAACATAGCTGCAATTCGTTTTGCTCAAATCATGGAATTTCAGTGTGTTTATATGTGTTGGGGCATGTCTGAATTAAAATCCTAGTCCTGAGACTCATTAAACCTATATTATTGCTCAAGTAGCCAAATCTCTCTCTCTTTCTTCATCTATAAAATATAGATAGTAATATTCTCAACATAGTAAATATGTTGTAATAATAAGTTAATATATTTAGAACATTTAGAATATTTGACATTTGCTAAACAGTGAAATATTTCATTTTCATTATTCTTTACAGTTGTATGGATGTTTTTGAGTTAAACAACTTTGTTAACTCAAATAACTTTAATATATTAAATCATATTGTATTAGATTTTATTTAAAAAGAACCTTCCAAGTATGCCTTTCAGCTTTACTTATTTATTTCCATTGAAATAATGAATAATGCAAAGCAGGACAAAGAAGGGAAACAAGATAGTTTTAGTTAAAGCTCTGTCCTAAAAACCTGATGAAAGAATTATAAGGGCAGAGCAAGAAATGTAACTGACTTTGGATACAATGAAATAAAGAGAATAAAATTTTATAATACTTTGTTAAATTATATTTTTAAGTATTGTTACAAAGAGAGTTATTTGCTCTGTATGGTAACTATATGGAAAAATACAACATCTGTTAGAGAACATTAGGTGGAGGCTATGAAAGGAAGCTAGAACTTTCTCTAGTGTTAAAAGAATGGAAAGGAAAAGTGGTCATTTTACAAGTTTGAGGTTTCTTTCTTCTATTAATGGCATCACTTCCCCTTAGATTCCAAGCTTAAAAGCTGGGATCTGTCTTTGATTCAGACTATGTCCTCATTCAATTCATCTTTCATTAGATTATTATTTTTTTTTGGCAACCTGTGCAATGTAATTTCCATTGCCATTGCTGAAACTTTATTGGATGTTATAATATTATAGTGTAATTAGTAATTAATCAATAATTATTATTATTTATTATTACTTTATACATATGTTAATAATACATTAGTTAACTTTCAAATTATTTCAAAGACCAGTTTTTTTTTGTTTTGTTTTGTTTTTTCCAGTTCTGGTTTGGCAAATTGTCACACATGTTTTCTGGCTACAAAATAATGTGCTAAAGAATATTTAAGCACTTCTTCAGGAACATATGAATTCACATTCTTATGGTAAAACAAAATGTGTGGAGTCAAATATAAACAAACTTATCTGCAATAAAAAAACACAAGGTGTAAAAAGAGTTTTACCACACAGCATGTTTTCACTCACAAGAGAGAATCCTGTTACATAAAACTTTCATTTAAACAACTTTAGCAACCATTGGGCAGCATTGTACCTCTTTTATTTTAATTTATCCTATACAAACTCTGAAGTTAATCTTTCCAGTTGCTATTTTAATCATGTTACTAATTCACTAAATGACATTTCATGACTTCCTATTGCTACCAAATAACATATTTATTCATTAAGTAAACATTAAAGTACATTGCTGCATCTTCCATTTCTGTAGTAACTTCCTTTCCTTAAACAGATCATCAGCATTTTCCACAAAATATTTATCCATTCTAACTTATTGTTATTGTCAGGATGTTTAAGGTTTATGTTTGTAATATAGTTTTGTTTGAGGCAAACAACATCTTTATCTTATTTCAATTTTATAACATGACATTCAACTCTTTTCTTAAAATTACTCTTCATATATCCAGACTTTCATAGATTCCAGAAGCCATATAAATTTAGACAAATATTTTCTTTGACTACAAACAACTTGATGAGCATTTGGTTAGAAGTCCTGAGTTCAAAATTGTAGTTGGTAATTTATTTTTAATAGGCTGTATTTTTTAGTGCAGTTTTAGGTTCGGAGCAAATTTGAACAGAAGTTACAGAGATTTCCCATATAAAACCATCTATTTATAGCCTCCCCCAATATCAACATTCCCCATCAGAGTGACACATTTGTTACAATTAATGAAGCTGCATTTACACATAATTATTACCCAGAGTCCATGGTTTACACTAGAGTTCTTTCATGGTGATATACATTTAATGTGTTTGAATAAAATAAATTGGCATGAATTCACTGTTCTAGTATCATATAGAGTAGTTTCACGTTTATCCTTCTGTCCCACTTCAATGAACTTTATGTATATTTTTAAAAATATTGACAATTTAATATTCATTTAAAATTAAAATTAAACATATATTCAAATGTCACTTTATGGAACATTTCCTGGTTATTCTGTTATATTTTTGTTCTTTTATATCTATACAATTTAAAAATTATCATTGTTTGGCACCTTTTTTTGTGAAATATATTTTATGTTATTGTTAATGGTTTAAAAATAAAATAGACTCAGTTCCTCAGGTAATAGGTCTACTTTACTCCAAAAAGGTTTCTTCATACTATGTAACTGGGGAAGATAGAGAATCTACCTGTCATTTTTTGTATTCATCATATCCACAATTTAAACATTATTTCTTGTTAAAATTTTTCTTGTCAAATACATATACCTAAATTATTCTTCAAATGCAGATCTATTAATCATAGTGGACACAAATGGCACCCATGTACAGAAACAATAAGCCCATTCTTATTTTCTGGTAGTAATTGCTACTTTATATCTTATATATTGAACCTTAATATACTTATTAGTACACATATTCTGATTTTTAGCATGTAAAATACCTTGACTGAATGAAATGTGATTCGAATTACTTTCTCTGTCTTCTAGTAAAACAGTTGCCATGCCTTTGCTTTTGCTAAAGACATGCAAATGTCTTTTGCTTTAAAGTAATCAACTTTTGTAGTTATATATACTCAATAAAGAATTTTTAGGCTTAAACTACATCTCTTTTTATTGGTGTCACTAACAAGCTCTAACTTTAAACAGTTGTATTGACTGGGGGCCTAGAACAAGAAACACTTCTGTATTTGCTGTCCTTTATTTTCATTAGAAACTCCACCTCTGCCTACTCTTTTAAATTTACTTCTTGATTATCAAAATTAATCCCAGCATCTTGTTGTGTATGATGCCAAGATGGAAAAATGCCCAGAAAAACTACATGTGTTGGCATGAGTAAATTCCATGCTTCCAAAGTTTTACTTTTCCTTACCAATTTAAAAATGGATTTATTGAACCCATATTGTGGGTAGCAGTCAGGTAACACCTGTTCCCAGCTGTTGGTTAACCTGCTCTGTAAAGAATCTTAAGTAGACAAAATGCTGTTCTGTTTCCTAGATTCCAAGATGTACCTGTTAACACGTTTGAGGTCAGGAAATGTCTTATAATTGATGACATTTGCAAGCACTCCCTAACAGGTGGCCAGAATCAATGTCTAGCTAGGCAGCTTCACTTTGGTCATGGATATTCATATAATTGCATTTTCATTTGACTTACGTGCAGCTATTTGGATTCTATTATTAGATATATTAAATTTTCATAACTACTTAATTGTCTTCAAAAGAAATTAACATATCAAATAATGAGAAAACACCAGGTAAATTCAGATTAGTATATATTCTACTGGATACATGGTTAGTGCTCCTCAAGACTGTTAATGTCATGAAAACCAAAGTAAGATGAAGACAGTGCCTGAGACAAGAGAAGAATAGGAGCCATGAGAAACAAATAATATATAGTAACTAACTGATCCTGGAACAAAAGACGATATTATTGGAAAAGCTGGTGAAACCAAATCAAGTCTGAATTTTGACTATTGGTAATGTAATGTACCAGTGCTTTCTTAGTTTCAACAAATGTGAAGATGATAATGTAAAAAGATAGCAATGGAGAAAACTGGATGTGAGATATATGGAGAACTCTGTACTATTTTTGCAATGGTTCTGTAACTATAATTCAAAACTTGTAAAAGTTTATTTAAAAATTAAACTGTAAATGATAATTGAGTGGAAAGCTTTTGTGTGCAGAAAGGCATAATAATAGAGAAATGGAGTGTTAATTTGATGCTATGAAGCAGAGATTCATCGCTGAAAGAATGATGGCAATTCCCTATTTTGTTATAAAGGAAAAATTAAGTGATTGGAAGAGAACTAACAATAGCCAGTGGAGAGACAGAGATGTGTGATATGGTTTGGCTCTGTGTCATCACCCAAATCTCATCTTAAATTATACTCCCATAATTCCCATGTGTTGTGGGAGGGACCCTGGTGGTAGACAATTGAATCATGGGGGCAGTTTCCCCCATACTGTTCTTAAGGTAGTACATAAGTCTCAAGATATCTGATGGTTTTATCAGGTATTTCCACTTTTGTGACTTCCTCATTCTCTCTTTTCCTGCTGCCACCCATGTAAGACAGGACTTGCTCTTCCTAGCCTTCCACCATGATTATGAAGCTTACCCCGCCACGCAGAACTGTTGGTCCAATGAAACCTCTTTCTTTCGTAAATTGTCTAGTCTCAGGCATGTGTTTATCAGCATCATGAAAATGGACTAATACAATGTGTTTTACTCATGTGCTGATAAAACACTTATCTTACAAAGTCATACAATAGCAGGTTGAAGAAATTGACCAGTCCCATGTTAAAGCCCAATTAAGAGCTGGTATAACCAACAGGTGCATTGCACAGAATACTTGAACACCATTTTGTCTGAAATTTATTGCTAAAATTTTTGAGAAGTTATAACATGTATTCAATTAAAGAAAAAGAGAAACTAGACATTTTGTAAAATATAACAGATAATATCAACATTTTTAGAATGACTATCAAATTTTAAGATTTAAGTTATATCCCAAGTCATTAAAACTCCTGGAATAAAAAAAAAAAGTGAAAAACATGAATGTCAACAATTCCAAATCAAAAAGTAGCTCAGATATGTAAAATTCCAAATTTGTAGACATTTTAGGATTTTGTAAAATAAAATGTTTGAATCTCATTTTAATTATATGTAGTGGCATAAATCATATATGACTACACATAAGTCTAAATGAGAAAAAATGAACTCTTGCAATCTCTATAAAATAGAAATCCTAACTAATAAGAAGGCATTCTGCACTCATTTAACCATCACTGTGTTAACTTACCTTTTTGTACATGATATGTCATATCTTACAATCTCTGGCATAGACAAAGCAAAGAAGATGATAGATAAATTATACATACTTCCAAACACATACATACATAAATACATATAGACAGGTGTCCCCAATCCCTGGGCCACGGAAAATTAGCGGTCTGTGGCCTGTTAGGAACCTGGCCACAAAGCAAGAAGTGAGTGGTGGGTGAGCAAGTTAAGCTTCATCTGTATTTACAGCCACTCCACATCTGCCACATTACTGTCTGAGCTCCTCCTCTTGTCCAGTTAGCAGTGGCATTGGATTCCCATAGAAGTGCAAACCCTATTGTGAACTGTGAATGTCAGGGATCTATTAAGTGCTCCTTATGAGAATCTAATGCTTGATTGTCACTGTCTTCCATCACTCCCAGATGCGGCTATCTAGTTGCAGGAAAACAAGCTCAGGGATCCCACTGATTCTACATTATGATGGGTTGTATAATTATTTCATCATATATCACAATGTGATAATAATAGAAATTAAGTGCACAATAAATGTAATGCACTTGAATCATCCTGAAGCTATCCACTCCTGCAGTCTGTGGAAAAATTATCTTCCACAAAACAAGTCCCTGGTACCAAAAAGGTTGGGAACTACTGCATAGATATAGATAACTAGCTAGGTAGCTAGATAAACACACCTATATATAAACATGTATTTATATACACATATATTTATAATACGAATGTACTTGTGTATGTACATATGTGTGTATATATGAATGTATGTATGTGTATATAATATATTTTGTTTCTTTTTTTGGAAAGATTCCTATTTATTGATTTTTGATTGTTTGATGAGTAAATTCTATTTATTTGTTCATAGTATGCATAAATATACAATTTTGTGATATTACTACAATCGGAAAAATATTATCATGATTTTTATAGGTACAATGTGTCATAAAAATAACTCTTTTTGGTAATCTTTGTATATTTTGTCTTCTTATCGTTTTACTGCAATAATTTGGAGACGAAATAAAATACTGGACAGAAATGGTTTTCAAACACATAGGTAAAACGGTTAATTTTTCACAAATAGCTAATATTTTAATAATCAATAAATGTTTATTTTGATACAACATATTTCTGCATCTACTGATAACTCTGTAATATCTCTATATTAGTTGTTAGTATTATGAATTAAATTAATTGATCTACTGTTAACATGCATACCTCAGAATGCACAGTTCAATCTTATTAGGCATACTATTCTATTTATACTACTGTATAAATTACTGTATCTATTAATACCTTTGGATTTATATTCCAGGATAAGATTAATATGCAATTTTCTTGTTTCATTATATTCTCATTGGGTTTTACTAGCTCCTTATTTGGTTATGTCATTTTATGGAAACATAAAGTCTAATTTGAGTACTATTAAATTAGGCCTATAATTTACAGAAGGTGTTCTCTTTGTCTCTAATAATATGTTTTACTTTAAACAGCCTCCACTTTCTTCTAGCTAATAATTGCATGGTATATTTTTTCAACCCATTTTACTTTTAAAAGAAAGTATTGTACCTCATATAGGTCATTTATAAAAATCTTATTATTAGGTTAAGTTATACAATCCAAAAATATTTTATTTTTATCTGAGATATTTATTCGATTTAAATTTATTGAAGTTACCGTTTTATCAAGTCATATTTATCATGTATTTGAGTGCTTTCTAAATATGCTGCCTATTTTTTGTTCTTTTTCTCTTTTATTTTTTACCTTCTTTTAGAAGGATGGAGTAGTAATTTTTATCATCACTCTCTATACAAAAGTATAAACATTATAATCTCAATGTCTATTCTTTTGCTCATTATTCATTTGTGGTATCCAGTAGACTGTTCAATGAAGGACCAGGGGCATGTAAGATGATTTTTTCTGTCAGCCTGGCCTCTGGAGTGGAACATGTAAGTTAGACCACCCAGTTCAACTTCAATGAGTGTATTTTATGAAAGGCAGACTTTGTTTGTTATAAACTAAGGTTTTGCTCTTTATATGCTGTGATATAATTCAATATATTTTGTCTAATACACAAATCTTATTATCACACGAAAAGTAAAGACATAGGAAGGGTGTTCTGTATAGAAATTGTTATAACAGGAAATATGATGACACTATTTACATAGTGGCAAATGATTTGACAAATATTTGTCTTTGGGAGCTTGGAAAGCATATCAGGTATGTAGTATATTGTAGCTCTAGGGGAAGAGTTTGGGAATAGAAATCTCATACTGTGACGTGATTTCTGTGGCCATAATTGGCAAAATAATACAAGGTAATGCAAGAAATAAATGTGTTCCGGAAATAATTAACTAATTCAAAAGCAAAAATAAATGAAGACTAAAAATAGCCCACAATTTTGGCAACTTGAGGGTTTTAAAATACCATTGCTTCTAATCCCCAAATAGTCAAAGTCAAATTTCAGAAATGCTTTCAATGATAAATATCAGCTAAATTCAGTGTTATGCCATGGACCAAATTAAGTATACTATGGTCACACCCATTAGCTATAATAATCACTAAATCTATAAAAATTTCTCAGAATTAAGTTCCAATTATTTCTGTGTCATGAAATAAATTACTTCACTTAGAACAAAGAATTTGGTGGAAAGGATTAATCATTAGGCTTTGCTATGAAAGCCTAATAAACTCAACCATAATTAATCCTGGAGACAATCATAGAGAAAAAGTGACAGAGATGTAAGAAGTATGCTTGACACAGGGCTAACTGTAAGAGTGAGAAGAATAAAATTGTTAGAAAAAATAGGCTCTTACTTTGGCAAGAGTTACTTAGATATGACACCAAAGTCTCAGGTAAAAAAGGTAATAAATATGAGTTGTAAAAAGTAGAAGTTATGCATTTCAGAAAATAGCATTAAGAACAAATAAAGACAATTCACAGATGGAGAGAAAGTCATTTGAAATAATATATCTAATAAAGGACTTACATCCAGCTTATGTGAAGACCCCTTACAACTAAGTAATGACAAGACCACCCAATTTAAAAATTGGAAAAGGAGAAAGGATGTGGAGCAAGATGGTCAAATAAAAGCCTCCAACAATCATCTCCCACACAGAAACACCAAACTGAACAACTATCCACACAAAAACACTCGCATAAGAAGGAAAAATTAGGAGGGTGATCACAGTACCTGGTTTTTATATCATATTAAGTAAAGAGGCACTGAAGAGGGTAGAAAAGACTGTCTTGAATCACCTACACCACTCCTCCCCAGTCTCCCAGCAGCAGCCACATGACTTGGAGAGAAAATCTGTGCCCTTGAAAGAGGGAGACCGTAGTGATTATGGAACTTTGCACTGGAACTCAGTGCTTCCCTCTCACAGTGAAAAGCAACAGGGGGCAGAACTAAGTCATTGCCCACAAAGGGAGCATTTAGGTCAACCATAGACAAAGGCAAATCTTATATTCCAGTGGTTGAAACCTGAGTTCCAGCAAGCCTAGCCACCAAGGACTAAAGGGCTCTTGGATTCTAAAGAAACCTGAAAGGCATACTAGACCAAAAGGACTGGAATTCCTGAGCACATACTGGTCCTGTGCTGGGCTCAGAGGTAGTTGATTTGGGGTGCCCACTACCTAGTGAGACACCAGCTGGGGTGACATCACTCCTCCCCCAACCCCAGGCAGTGCAGTTTGCAGCTCCAAGAGAGACTCCTACCTTCCACTTGAGGAGGAGAGAGGGAAGAGTAAAGAGTACTTGTCTTGCAACTTTTGGATATCAGCTCAGCCACGGTAGAATAGAGAACCAGGCAGATTTGTGAGTCCCCTTTTCTAGGCTCTCAGATGACCAAAAACAGGTACTGAAAATAGCCCCTCTGTCTGGCCACATACAAAAACAAATAAAAAATGGATCAAAAGCTTAAATTTAAGGCCTCAGATTGTGAAACTCTTACACACACCCTGGGGCAGAAGGAACCTGCTGCCTTGAAGGGAAGGACCCATTCTTGGCAGGATTCATCATCTGCTGACTAAAGAGCCCCTGGACCCTGAATAATCAGCAGTGGTAGCAAGGCAGTACTTGCCACAGGCCTTGGGTGAGGCCCAGGGCTTTGATAGCTTTAGTTTTGACCCATCACATTTCCAACTGCTGACTATGGGGAGGAACTTCTGCTTGGGGAAGGGAGAGAAAAGATCAAAGAAAACTTTTTCTTGTGGGTTGGGTACTCACTCAGCCACAGTGGGGTAGAGCACCAAACAGGTTCCTAGGGTTCCTGATGCCAGGTCTTGCCTTTTTGATGACATTTCTGGACCTGCCCTGGGGCAGAAGAGAGCCCATTGCCCTGAGAGGACAGACGCAGGCCTGGAAGCATTCACCACACACTGACTGAAGAGTCCTTGGGCCTTGAGTGAACATCAGCAGTGGGCAGGAAGTATTTGTCATGAATCTAGGGTGGTAATGGCCATGGGGAGAGACCCTTCTGCTTGAGGAAATAGGAAGTAAAAGTGAGAAGGACTTGGCCTTGCAGCTTGATTGCCAGATCAGCCACAGTAGAATAGTGTATTAGGTGCATTCTCAAGGTTCCGAAATCTAGGCCTTTCTCCCAGAATGCATCTCTGAACATACCTGGGATCAGGAGGAACTAGCTGCCCTGAATGGAAGGATAGAAGCCAGGCTGGATTCACCACCTGCTGATTGTAGAGCTCTTCTGCCTTAGTGAACATAGCCGGTAGTTAAGCAGTGTTTACTACAGGCCTTGGGCAAGACCAAGTGCTGTTTTCACTTTCAGTCTGATGTAGCACAGTCCTAGTGGTGGCCACAGGGGTGCTTATGTCACTTCTCCCCAAACGCCACATGGCTCAGCAAAATGAGACTCCATTTTCTTGGGAAAAAAAGAGAACCAGGGTTTATCCCTCGTAATTCAGGAAATTCTTTTGGACCTTGCCCGAGACCACCAAGGTGGTATCTCTATGGGTCTGCAAAAGTAACAGCATTACTGGGCTTAGACTGCCCACTAATGAAAAAATGATTGCAGTGACCAAAACCGTGGCTTACAACACTCAAGACCCTTTGAATACTTGGAAAGAATTCTCAAGAAGATGGGTACAAAAACCCCCAGACTGTGAAGACAACAATAAATACCTAACTCTTTAATATCCACATACAAACAACAATTCAAAAGCATCTAGGCCATGCACAGTGGCTCACGCCTGTAATCCCAGCACTTTGGGAGGCCTAGGCAGGCAGATCATGAGATTGGGAGATTGAGACCATCCTGGCCAACATGGTGAAACCCTGTCTCTACTAAAAATACAAAAATTAGCTCGGTGTGGTGGTGCGTGCCTGTGATTCCAGCTACTTGGGAGGCTGAGACAGAAGAATCACTTGAATCTGGAAGGCGGAGGTTGCAGTGAGCTGAGATCATACCACTGCACTCCAGTCTGGCAACACAGTGAGACTCCACCTCAGAAACAAAACAAACAAACAAACAAAAAGCATCAAGACCATTCAGGACAATGACCTTTCACTCATCATGACCAAGTTGTATTTATCCCTGGGAATCAAGAATTATTCAACATATGCAAATCAATCAAAGTGATACATCATATCAACAGAATAAAAAACAAACAAAAATGATCCTTTCAATTGATACTGAAAGAGCATTTTATAAAATTCAACATCCATTCATGATAAATGCCCTCAAAGATCTGGGTGTGGAAAGAATATAGTTCAACATAATAAAAGCCAGATACAATAGACCCACAGCTAGTATTATATTGATTGGGAAATAACTGAAAGCCTTTCCTCTAAGATCTGAAACAAGACAAGGGTTTCCCCTTTCAACACTGTTATTCGACATAGTACTAGAAGTCTTAGCTATAGCAATAAGACAAGAGAAGGAAATAAAAGGCATTCAAATTGAAAAGGAAGAAGACATATTGTCCTTTTGCACATCATAAGAGCTTATATTTGGGAAAAAACCTAAAGATTTCACCAAAAAGTTATTAGAAGTGATGAACAAATTCAGCAAAGTGAAGGATACAGAATCAACATACAAAAATCAGTAGCATTTCTATATGCCAACAGTGAATAACTTGAAAGAAGAAATTAAGACAGTAATCTCATTTACAATAGTGAAAAATATAATATTTGAAAATGGAGCAAATTAAAAGATATCTACAATGAAAACTATAAAACACTGATGCAAGGAAATGAGAACACCAAAAAATTGAGTTATTTTATATTCATATATTCGAAGAATCGATGTTGTTAAAATGTTTACATTAGTTTGTTTACATGCTGTTGACAAAGACATACTCGAGGCTGGGCAATTTACAAAAGAAAGAGGTTTATTAGACTTACAGCTTCACATGGCTGTGGAGGCCTCACAATCATGGTGGGAGTTGAAAATCATGTCTCACATTGTAGCAGACAATGAAAGAGAGCTTCTGCAGGAAAACTCCCCTTTTTAAAACCATCAGATCTCATGAGACTTATTCACTTTCATGAGAAAAGCACAAGAAAGACCTGTCCCCATGATTCAATTACCTCCCATTGGGTCCCTTTTACAACATGTAGGAATTTAAGATGATATTGGAATGTGGACACAGGCAAACAACATCATTCTGTACTTGACCTCTCCCAAATCTCATGTGCTCACAAACAGTCCCCCAAAGTCTCAACTCATTTCAGTATTTATTCAAAATTCACAGTCAAAAGTCTCATTTGAGACAAGGCAAGTGCCTTTTACCTATGAGTCTGTAAAATCAAAAGCAGGTTAGTTATTTCCTAGATACAATGGTGGTACAGGCATTGGGTAAATACAGCTGTCCCAAATGGGAGGAACTGGCTGATAAAAAGGAACTACAGGTCCCATGCAAATCCAAAATCCAGCAGAGCTGTGAAATCTTAAAGCTCCAAAATGAACTCCATTGACTTCCTGTCTCACATGCAGGTCATGCTAATGCAAGAGGTGGGTTTACATGGTCTTGGGCAGCTCTACCTCTGTGACTTTGCAAGGTATAGCCTCCCACCAGGCTGCTTTCATGGAGTGGTGTTGAGTGTCTGTAGGTTTTTCAGGTGCATGGTACAAGCTGTAGGTGGATCTACCATTCTGGGGTCTGGAGGATGGTGGCCCTCTTCTCACAGCTCCACTAGATAGTGTCCCAGTAGGGACTCTGTGTGGGGGTTCACACCCCACATTTCCCTTCTGCACTTCTCTAGCAAAGGTTCTTCATGAGGACCTCCACCCCCCTGCAGCTAACTTCTGCCTGGGCATCCAGGCATTTCTATACGTCCTCTGAAATCTATATGGAGGTTCCCAAACCCCAATTCTTCTCTGCAGTCTCAGGCTCAACACCATGTGGAAGCTGCTAAGTCTTGGAACTTGCATTCTCTGAAACCATGGCCTGAACTCTATGATGGCCCCTTTCAGAAATGGCTGGAGTGACTGGGATTCAGGGCACCAAGTCCCTAGGCTGCACACAGCACAGGGACCCTGGGCCCAGCACACGCAACCATTTTTTCCTCCTAGGCCTCCAGGCCTATGATGGGAGGGGCTGCCATGAAGACCTCCAACGTCCTCTGGAGACATTTTCCTCATTGTCTGGGGGATTAACATTTAGTTCCTCATTACTTATGCAAATTACTGCAGCCAACTTGAATTCCTTCTCAGAACATGGGATTTTCTTTTCTATCACATTGTCAGGCTGCAAAACTTCCAAACTTTTACACTCTGCTTCCCTTATAAAACTGAATGTCTTTAACAGCATCCAAGTCATGTCTTGAATGCTTTGCTGCTTAAAAATTTCTTCTGCCAAGTACCCTAAATCATCTCTCTCAAGTTCAAAGTTCCACAGATTTTTAGGGCAGGGAAAAATACTGCCAGTCTCTTTGCTAAAATATAAGAAAAGTAAACTTTACTCTAGTTCCAAACAAGTTCCTCATCTCCATCTGAGTCCACCTCAGCCTGGACCTATTGTACTTATCACTATCAGCATTTTTTGTCAAAGCTATTCGACAAATCTCTCAGAAGTTCCAAACATTCCCACACTTTTCTGTCTTCTTCTGAGCCCACTAAACTCTTCCAACTTCTGCCTGCTACCCAGTTCCAAAGTCATTTTCACATTCTTGGGTATCTTTTCAGCAGTGCCCCACTCTACTGGTACTAATTTACTCTATTAGTCTGTTTTCACACTGTTGATAAAGACATAACTGAGAAAGTGGAATTTACAAAAGCAAGCAAGCAAGCAAGAAAGAAAGAAAGAGAAAGAAAGAAGAAAGGAAGAAAGAAAGGAAGAAAGAAAGAAAGAAAGAAAGAAAGAAAGAAAGAAAGAAAGAAAGAAAGAAAGAAAGACAGGCAAAAAGAAAGAAAGAAATAGGTTTATTGGACTTACGGTTTCACGTGGCTGAGGAGACCTCACAATCATGGTGGAAGGTGAAAGGCACATCTCATATGGCAGCAGACAAGAGAAGAGAGCTCATGCAGGGAAACTCTCTTTTTTAAAACCATCAGATCTCATGAGACTCATTCACTATAACGAGAATATCACAGGAACAATCAACCTTCATGATTCAATTACCTCTGACTGAGTCCCTCCCACAACACATGGAAATTTAAGATGAGATTTGGGTGGGGACATAGTCAAACCATATCAATGTCCATACTACCCAAGGCAATTGATAGATTCAATGAAAGTCTCATAAAAATACTAATGATATTCTTCACAGATAAAAACAAAAAACAAAAAACAAAACTCTTAAAATTTCTATGGAACCACAAAAGACTGACAATAACCAAAGCTCTCCTAAAAAAAAAAAAAAAAAAAAAAAAAAAAAAAAAAATAGAAGGAATTACATTACCTAATTTCAAATTATAATACAGAGCTATAGTAACCAAAATAGGATGGTATTTCATAAAAACAGACCCATCAACCAATGGAAAAGAATAGATAACCCAAAAATAAATCCATATGTATGCAAGTGGCAATAACCAAAAAGTAAAAACATCTTTTTTGTATCCATCAGTTAGTGAACTGATAATACAGTGGAATATACATAAAATGGAATACTATTTTCAGATAAAACATTAATTACTGACAGATGCTACAATATGAATAAACCTCAACAATATTATGTTAAATAAATGTGTACAAACACAAAATAACTTATTTTGTGATTCCATTTATACAAAATATTAAAGAAAGGAAATTATACAGAGACAAAAGTTGATTAGCGGTTCCCTAGTGCTGAGGGTAAAAATGGGAAGTGGATATAAATATGTATGAAATTTCTCTTTGTGGTAATAGACATATTGCAGTAATGGTTATAAAATTGTATTAAAATACTAAAAAAAAACAAAAACAAAAACAAAAAAACCTGAAAGGCACAATTAGCACAAGTGAAATTTATTACACATAAAATTCATGACCAGGCATGATGGGTCAAGCCTGTAATCCCAGCACTTTGGGAGGCCAAGGCGGGTGGTTTACTTGAGCTCATGAGTTCGAGACCAGCCTGGTCAACATGGTGAAACCCCATCTCTAGTAAAAATACAAAAATTAGCCAGGCATGGCAGTGGCACCTGTAATCCCAGTTACTCAAGGAGGCTGATGCCGGAGAATCATTTGATCCCGGGAGGCAGAGGTTGCAGTGAGTTGAGATCATGCCACTGCACTCCAGCCTGGGCAACAGAGTGAGACTCCATCTCAATTTTTTTTTTTAAATTACTCAGATATAACTATTAATTTAAATTAGACAAATATACTCAATAGTATCTTTGTCTGCGGTTATTAGTACATATGCCTGACTGGAATCAAATAGATTCAAAGCTGACTAAATTTTTTAGATTTATATTGGCAAAAAAATAATAAGCTTGGAATATATATTACCATAATTTTCTGTAGCTTAAAACTGTTGGGAAGCAATTATTCATAGGTGTCTTGTGTAGTTGTGTCTTGTAAAGTGGGGCACAGACTACCCTTTGTTTCAGAGTATCTTTTCCAGAATGTTCGTATAGCAAATGACTTTGAAAAGCATAATGACTCCCTCTGTATCTATGGGAAGTTTTGCTTATAGTCTTGAAAGATTTAGGACATCTCTCCAGAGCAAAAGGAGGCATGATTACTTCCCATTATGAGAGATAAGGTATACTAAACTGAGGGGTCTTTTTCTGAACCACACGCTCTGCACATGAAACACCATCTTGCCTTTCATGTCACCATGTGTGAATTAGGAATCAGTGTACTGGCACACACACACACACACAAATGTTGAAATTATGACTACTATTACTGCTGTGAAAATAAACTGTCTTTTATGTCTGATCCAGGAGTTTTGTGTCTGCTACCAGCATCCACGATGTTAGATTTCATGTAGGATAAAATCTGACACTTCTCATTTCTCAAAAGAAAAATATTGCTTAATCACTATACACGAATGGATTGAGAAAACTCCTCACTCTTCAGTAGAATATGTTCTCCAATTTGTATTTCAGGTGTGGTCAAATATTGTAGTGATAAAGGGGAAATATATGTAATGTGAAAACACTGAATACTTTGTAAACCGAAGAATAAGATAGGCTACTCATTATGGACATTCAGAGCATTGTTTGTCATTTTCTGTTTCCCTGAGCATGACAATATGCAATGTTTCAGTTGAATCATACCTTCCAGGTGATTGATGATGATCATGCAGTGTAAGAAAAAAAATATTTTTTATAAGTCGCTAAAATGTATTGCTGTGTGTAAGTTCAGTATATGCTAGATTATCTTGAATGATGCATGTAAAATTTACCAATCTTGACCTAATCTAGTCTTAATGAAAACCTTTATTCATCACTGAAGCAACGAAACACATATAGAACACTTTAATCCATATTTATTGAATTTCTTGACCTCGTGATCCATGAGGACAAGTATTGTTTGCAATACTATTGTTTTCAAGTAATTATGGAAAATCAGTTACTGGTTTAAAGTAAGTATTACTTTAGATTTAACATTCTTTTCCCTTTTTTCTCTTTATTCTTTTTTTTCATCTGTGGCATTTTACTTAGATGATTTCTAGTCTACCTGAAATTCTAAAGAGAACAGTCTTTAGAATTTCACTTACTGTGGTTCATCTGTTCCCGATTTTTCAGTTTTCTGCTGAAATTATGTTTAATTTCTCATTATTCTATAAGAGTATTTTATGTAAGTGTAGATATTATGTTGTCATTTTTCCCTTTTAGTCCACAGAATATATCATTTCACTGTCTCATGCTTCTTACAGAAGTCAGCTCTCAGTTTAACTCTTGTCACAATGCAATCTGTCTTTCTTGTGTTTCTCACCCTTATTTGTGTATAAGATACGCTTTTGTCTTCGGTTTTCTGCCATTTCAGCAAATTTATTTTCTTATTCGTTTTTCTTGACTTTTCTGAGCTTCTTACTCCATGCCTTAAAAATCTTTCATCATATCTATAAAATTACATTTTATGTTCTATGTACTCTACATTCTGTGCCGTATTTCTTATCTTTTAGTATCTTATCACAATAAATTATAAAATTTCTTTTGACACTATACTAATTATTTATTTAGCTATATACAATCTGCTGTTATACTGATTTCAATTACTGTATTTTTTAGTCTAATTGGTTAATTTTCTAATATGTTGTGCTAATTTTTATTAATTTTTAGTTTCTCCTAAAATATTTATACTTAGATTTTTTCTTCTTGACATGTTACACATAGTTAGTTTGTACACTGGACAATTTTATTTTTAGTATCTTGGTTTCCCAATAGTTGTTTTAAATGTTTGTTATTTTCACTTATTCTTGCTTATTTTACCTAATCTCGCATGTGTCAGGTTATCTATGACTTTAATCTGGTCATTTGCTTAAAATATATTAATATTTGTCATGATTTGAAGACTAAGATGAATTTACTCTTATTTGCATTTTTATGGCACTTCAGGTCAGCCACAATTTAAGATACATTAATCCAGGTATAGAAGCACTCAGATTATTCACTGGAGTCTAGGTGCAGTGGCTCACTCTTGTAATCCCAGCACTTTGGAAGGCCAAGGTGGGTGGATCACGAGGTCAGAAGATCGAGACCATCCTGGCCAACATTGACCAACATTGTGAAACTTCATCTCTACTAAAAATACAAAAATTAGCTGGGCATGGTGGCAGGAGTTACTCAGGAGGAGTAGTCCCAGTTACTCAGGAGGCTGAGACAGAAGAATTGCTTGAACCCGAAAGGCAGAGATTGCAGTGAGCCAAGATCACGCCACTGGACTCCAGCCTGGGCGACAGAGCGAGACTCCACAAAAAAAAAAAAAAAAAAAAAAAAAGATGTTTCATCTGGGAATGAGCTGGTTAACGAATTCTTTAATGTCCCAATTCCAAGTTGGGTGATGGAATTATTAGAGTCCTAAATCTTGACAGTCTCTGCATATGTCATGGTTCCTGTGGCCCTTTAAGGTCTCAAACTTATAGCTCACTCTCTCAGCTGTCTTATTTATATCATCAAACTGTTTTTGAAGAAGGTGTGCTTCCATGCTAGGCTCATATATTGAAGTTTCTGTAGTCTCTTGTGCCATCACACAATAATTCCTCACAATCTTTGATATCATATTTTAAATCCAATTGCAAAACTTATTTCACCAGTTTTTAAAATTGTCTTCAGAAGCAGGGTTAGTATCAATTATTTAATTTGCCAACTGTAAACTGAATTTGATTCTTTTTTATTCAGTTCAATTGGTCAAAATAGAAACTCTCAAGGGCAAGAAAAATGACAGATTTTGATTTATTTATGTGTTTAGTAACTCTTTTTGAGATAAGAAAGAAGCCAGGCCAGACATGATGGCTCACACCTGTAATACCAGTACTTTGGGAGGCCGAGGTGGGCAGATCATCTGAAGTCAGGAGTTGGAGACCAATCTGGCTAACATGATGAAACCCCATCTCTACTAAAATACAAAAATTAGCTGGCCATGGTAGCATGTCCCTGTAATCCCAGCTACTCAGGAGGCTGAGGCAGGAGAGTTGCTTAAACCTGGGAGGCAGGGCTGGAAGTGACCCGAGTTTGTGCCACTGCACTCTAGCCGGAGTGACAGAATGAGATTCCATCTCCAAACAAAAAAAAGAAAAGAAAAGAAAAGAAAAAAGAAGTCGAAGATTGCATGTAGATAGCCGCTTACATATCTATCAGGAAAAGGAAAAAAAAAAAAAAAGAAAGAAAACTATTCAATTACAGGTGGCATTTAGTGACCATAGTGGCCACCGTAAATAATTACTTCATCTTGATGTTAAGGAAACCAAAAAGATATTAGAGAACAGATAATTATATCCACCAAATACTTTCTCAGTATACAACATAACACCCTGGTAGAGGTGTTTGTTATGGAATAGGAGTAAAATGCGTACAAAAATCACCATGAACAACGAAATGGAAAATGCTCATTCCACCCCTCAGTATTTTCTTTTTTTGAAGATTTTGTCTGACCTAGAGATTACACAGTCCATCAGAAGGAAGTATTAAATATTAATAGTGAAAGAAAGAATAGAAGGGAAAAATAATTTGATTCAAATAATAAAATTTTTAGAAAGTGATATTGAAATGGATGATATTGGTGACACACCACCTGTGCAGGTTTTGGAGTTAAAAGATGCATTTATCTAACAATATCTGAGGCAACTCAATAGTGATCTATCTTTAAAATTTTATTTCATTTGTAATTGGCAAATAATAATTGCATATATTTAGGTGGTAAAGTATGTTGTTATACATGTATGCATAGTGCAACGATCAAGCCACACTAACACATGTGTCATCTCACAAATCTATCCTTTCTTTGTAATTAAAACATTTACATTTTATTATTTTAGTAACTTTGAAATATGCAATATATGATTATTAACTATAGTCACAATGCTGCAATGGATCAACCAGAAATTACTTCTCCTGTCTAACCAAAACCTTTTAGCCTTTGACCAACATATCCACGTTTTTGATCCACCAGCCCATGCTCACTTTCTGGTAGCCATCATTCCACACTCTACTTCTATGATTTTGACTTTTTAGATTTTATATTTAAGCAAGATCATGCAGCATTTGTCTTTCTGTACCTGGCTTGTTTCACTTAGCATAATTTCCTCTAGATACATCCATGCTGTCCCAAATGACAACATTTTCTTTGTAAAGCTGGATACTATTCCAGTGTGTATATACATATGCTACAGTTTCTGTATCCATTTACTATTTGAGACATACTTAGGTTGTTTACATATATTTACTATTGTGAATAATGTTGCAATGAACATGAACATACAGACATCCTTTCAACATGCTGATTTCACTTTCTTTTGATAAACACACAGAAGTGGGATTGCTGGACCATATGATAATTCTACTTTTAGTTTTTAAGGAATCTCCATACTGTTTCTAAAATGGTTGTACTAATTTACAATCCCACCCACAGTGTACAAGTATTTTACTTTTCCACATTCTCATCAACAGTTATCTTTTTTTTTTTTTTTTTTTCAGTAATGGTAATTTTAACAGGTGTGAGGAGATGGATTATCATTTTAATTTGCATTTCTCTGATGATTACTTACGTTGCTCATTTTTTTTTTTTTCATATATCTGATGGCTATTTCTATGTCATTTAAGAAATGTCTACTCAGGTCCTTTGTCCATTTTTGATAGGATTATTTGATTTTTGTTGTTGTTAGTATTTTGAAGTCCTTGTATGTTTTGGGTATTAGCTCCTTATCCAACTTATAATTTGAAAACATAATCTCTCGGTCTATGGGTTGTCTCTTTACTCTGTTGTTTCTTTTTCTGAGCAAATGCTTTTTAGTTTACTGCAATCTCATTTGTTTATTTTCACCTTTGTTGTCTTTCCTTTGGGATCATGTATATGAAATCATTGCCCAATGTCCATACAACTCAAAGTGATCGGAACATTCAATGAAGTGCCTATCAAAATTTCAATGTCATTTTTCACAGAAATTAAATAAACAATCCTAAAATTTATATGGAACCACAAAAGCACCCAAATAGCCAAAGCACTCCTCATCAAGGAGAGCAAAGGTAATGGCATCACGCTAGCTGATTTAAAGATATATTACAAAGCTATAGTAATAAAAAGAGTATGCTACTGACAAGAAAAAAAAAAGATTCATTGATCAGTGTAATAGGATAAAGAGCTCAGAAATAAACTCATATATCCTAGATCAATTGATTTTTTACAAAAATATCAAGAGCAGACAATGGGAAAATAAAATTCTCTTTAACAAATGCCTTTGAGAAAACTGACTATCCATATGCAGAAGAATGAAATTGGACCATTATCTTACCTCATGTAAGTGTAAACTCAAAATGGAGTAAATATTTAAATGTAAATTCTGAAACTGTAAAACCTCTAGGAGATAAATCCAGTTATTTGGATTTTTGGTAAATGTTCACATAAAATATGACTCATGGGGAAAAGAGGTTTACTGTTAATGAATGCTTAGTATTTGGGAAGAACTCATTAGCTACATTCACGAATACTTACCATCATGTGGAAACATAGTGGCACATATGCATTGTTTATTAAATTTATAGAAAATATGATTTGTCTAAAAATAAAAAAGTAAAATCATGCAGAAGATAAATGGCTACTTTTTAAATACAGAGTTTGTATGCTACATTTTTGCACTGTTATTATTCCTTAAATTTATAATAGTGATTTTTGTAATGATTAAATTTACAGTAGGGATTTTTGAAATATTAAGAAACAGCAATAAATGTCTACATCAAAAAGGTAGAAAGATTTCAAATAAACATAAAGATGTACCTGAAGAAACTAGAAAGGCAAGAACAAATCAAACAAAAATTAGGAGTAAGAAAAGAATAAAATCGGAGCAGTACTACACAAAATAAATATTAAAAATACAAAAAAAATCAACAAAATGAAAAAAGTACATAGTGGTGATAAATCATAAACCTCCTTTACTTCTAGTTATAATGGGCTACTCATTTCACAGGAAGAAAACACTTTATGTAATAGAAGCATTCATATAATGCTAATGACTCACATTTTCATTCAGTGAAGAATGTTCATTAATATCACATCTGCAGAGATATTGGCATCTTGTGTAGCTTTTTAGGAAAAAAATAATTATGATTCTGGAATACATTGAACTAGTGTTTCATTCTGGTTTGTGAATTAATTTTTAGTGTTAGAATATCAGCTTTTTATTCTAGCATTGTTATGAGTTTAACCGAGTGCCAGTAGTCATTACCATATTTTTCTTTATGAATCACTTTTATAAAAGCTCTCTAGGAACAATAAAAAAGGGCAAACATTATACATTGATGATTCATATTTCGAAGTAAGTTTCTTTGGGCATTTATGAAGTACAAAAGAGAGATCCCATTAGTACATGGAACTTTCTCCAGAAAAGACAATATTATTAGGACTCGAAGCATGTCTCAACAAATTTTTAAAAAATAAAATCGTATGAAGAATCTTCTCAGGCAACAATGGGATAAAACTATAAGTAAAAAACAAGAACTTTGGAAATTGTACAAATACATGGAAATTGTACAATGTGCTCCCTCCTGAATGACCATCGAGTCAATTAAGACATGAAGAAGAAAATTGAAATCTTTCTTAAAGTAAGTAAAAATGGACACACAGCATACTAAAACCAATGGAAAGCAGTAAAATAAATATTAAGAGGGAAGCTTAAAGCAATAAATTTCTGTATCAAAAAAAGTAGAAAGATTTCAAATAAACATAAAGATGCACCTGAAGCAACAAGAAAGGGAGGAACAAATCAAAACAAAATGTAGGAGAAGGAAAAAAAAATGAAATCAGGGCAGTACTAAATAAAATAAATATTAAAAATGTAACGAATCAGCAATAAAAATTTTTAAAGTAAACAATATTGATAAACTACTAGCTAGAGTAATCAAGAATAAATGAGAGCAGACCCAAATAAAGAAAATCAGATATGAAAAGGGAGACTTTACAACTTATACCACAAAAATACAAAAGATCATTGAAGGCTATATGAATACATTAAAATAAACAAATTAAAAAACCTAGAGGAAATGAACAAATTTCTGGATACATAAAATACACCAAAACAAAAAGAAAAAAAAACTGAACAGAAAAATAATTAATAAATAGATTGAATAAGTAATAAAAAGTTTCCTGACTAAGAAAAGCCCTTCAAGACTGGATGGCTTTATATCTGAATTCCACTGGTTAGAAGAACTAATACCAATTCTTCACAAACTATTCCAAAAACTTGAAGATAAAGGAATTCTTCCTAACTCATTCTATGAGGCCAGCATTACCCTGATACCAAAACCAGACAACAATGTAACAAAAAAGAAAACTAAGCCTTAATATCCCTGATAAACATAAAAGCCAAAGTCACCAACAAAATAGCAACCAAATCGAGTAACCAACAAAATAGCAACCAAATCGAGTAACATGGTGTCTCAAAAGGATACACCATGATCAGCTGGGATTTTATCCCAGTGATTCAAGAATGGTTCAACATACTCAAATCAACAAATGTGATATATCATATCAACAGAATGAAGGATAAAAAATCCATGATCATCTCAATTGATGCCAAAACTTATTTGATAAAATTTAATATATCTTTATGATAAAATCTTTAAGTAAAATAGGAATAAAAAAGAACATAGCTCAACATAGTATATATATGACAAACCCACAGAAAATATCAAATTGAATGGGAAAAAGACAGAAGCCTTTTCTCTAAGACGTGGAAAATGCCAAGGGTGCCCACTTTCCCCACTCCTCTCAACAAAATACTAGAAGCCTTAGCCAAATAAATCAAGACAGAGAAATAAATAAGAGACATCTAAAGCACAAATGGAATGCCAAATTGTCCCTCTTTGCAGACAACATAATCTTTATGTATAGAAATACATAAAAATACCACCCAAAAATCTGAGAACCAAAACAAGAATTCAGAAAGTAGAAGGATACAAAATCATCAAACAAAAATCAGTATTGTTTCTATATACCAGTAACAAACTAGATGAAAAAGAAATCGAGGAAGTGATGAAGTTTACAATAACTACAAAAATATTACCTAGAAATAAACTTAACTAAAGAGGTGAGAGACCTCTGCAACAGACGCTACAAAACAATGTTGAAAGAAATTTAGGAAAGAAAGAAATGGAAAGATATTTCATGCTCATGAATTTGCAGAATTAATATTGCTAAAATGACTATACTACCCAAAGAAATCTACAGATTCAATGCAATTCCCACCTAAATACCAACGACATTCTTCACAGAAATAGTAAAATAATAATAATAATAAAAAGCTAAGACACTAAAACTTGTATTAGAACCACAAAAGATCCCACATAGCCAAAACAATACTGCACAAAAAGAACAAAGCTAGAAGCATCACATTACTTGATTTTAAAATGTAATAAAAAGCTATAATAAACAAAATATCATGGCATTGGTACAAAAGCCGACACATAGACCAATAAAACAGAATAGTGAACCGCTAAGTAAATTCACATATTTATAGCCAATTGATTTATAACAAAAGATGCTAAGACCATAATTGGGAGAATAACACCCTTTTTCATGAATGGTGCTGGGAAAACTGGATTTTCATACGCAGAAGAATGAAAACAGAACACTATCTGTCACCCTATACAAAAATCAACTCAAAGAGGATTGATTAAACAAAAAATCTAGAACTATTAGTCTACTAAAAGAAAATAGGGAACACGCTCCAGTACATTGGTCTAGGTAAAGATTTTATGGCTTCAAAAGACTCCAAAAACAAAGGCAACAAAGGCAACAAATGCAAAAATATACTAATGGATCTACATTAAACTATAAGGCTTCTACACAGAAAAAGGAAACAATCAATACAGTGAAGAGACAATCCATTAAATGGGAAAATATATTTGCAAACTATTCATCTGGTAAGTAATTAATACCCATAATTTACAATGAACTCAAACAATTCAACAGTAATAATAAAAATAGTCATCATCATCACCTTCTGATTTAAAAAATAGGCAAAGGATCTTAGGATATTTCTCAAAAGAAGACATATAAATGGCCAACAAATATATGAAAAAGTACTCAATATGACTAATCATCAGAAAATGTAAATCAAAGCCACAATGAAATATGTTACCATAATGAGAATGGCTATTATCAAAAAGAGGAAAAGTAACAAATGCTCATGAGGACCTGGAGAAAAGGACACTCTTACACACTCTTGAAGGAATGTAAATTAGCACAGCCATTGTGAAAAAGAGCATACAAGTTTTTCAAAAAACTAAGAATAGAACTACCATAAAATCCAGCAATCTCACTACTGGGTATTTATCCAAAAGAGAGGAAATTGGTATATTGAAGAGATATCTGCGACCCGATGTTTATTTAGCACTATTCACCATAGTCAAGATATGGAAGAAACTTAAATGTCTATCAACAGATGAATAGATACATATCACATTTTCTTTATTCATCTGTTCATAAAGATATGGTATTATATGATAATTAAACATATTGCAGATATGTAATATGTATTGTATTTGTAATAGGATACTATTCAGCCATAAAATAAGTGAAATGTTTGCATACCTAAATTATGTTTAATTATCTCTGTCATAGGGGACCTTGTTTACAATGTAGTTTGTTGCTAATAAATAAATATCATACTAGGTGAATATTGTAGTCATATAATTTTAGATGAATATTATACTCCACTGTAAGTATACCAATATAATAAATATGTAGTGGTGGAGTGAAATCAGAGGTATTAATGTACCACAGGCAATGTGTTTCCTGATAATAAGGTAACATTTTTATAGAGTAGCTAGTATATGCTAATCATTATAACAGTACATAAAATAGCTTTCCTGCTTTTACATTTATAAAATGAATTATTTAATAATAATTTCTTGGAATACTTCTAAAATTACACACATAAGGAGGGACCAGTACATTATTTAAAGTCTTTGGCACATTTTCAAAAATTGATATTTAGGCCGGGTGCAGTGGCTCATGCCTGTAATCCCAGAACTTTGGGAGGCCCAGGTGGGCAGATCACTTGAGCTCAGGAGTTTGAGACCAGCCTGGCCAACATGGTGAAATCCTGTCTCTGTCAAAAAACACAAAAATTAGCTGGGTATGGTTGTGCACACCTGTAGTCCCAGCTACTCGAGAGCCTGAGGTGGGAGAATAGCTTGAAACCAGGAGGAGATGGAGGTTGCAGTGAGCCAAGATTATGTCACTGCACTCCAGTTTGGATGACGGAGCAAGATTCAGTATCAAAAGCAAACAAACAAACAAACAAACAAAAAATCAGAATTAACATTTAGAACCAGCTTACCTCCAGTGATGAGTTGACAGCAGCCCCAATTTTAGTGTCATTATAACTATATTGTCACACAGAAAAACAAATATTCTAACCTGAACTGAAATGACTTCAGAATGTACTGCAAGAATGTAAGAGGTATAGACATTCATTAAACAAAAGAAAAAATGTTTGAAAGAATTACAGCAAAGAAAACTATCAGCAGTGTAGGTATTCATGCATTTTATAATAGGAAACCCAGCCTTTGATTTACAAAAGAGTCCATCTGGCCAGACGCGGTGGTTCGTGCCTGCAATCCCAACATTTTAGGAGGCCGAGGCAGGTGGATCACGTTAAGTAAGGAGTTCAAGACCAGCCTGACCAGAATGGTGAAACCCCGACTCTACGAAAAATTAAAAAAAAAAAAAAAAAAGGCTAGGCATGGTGGTGTTGTATTAAGAGGGAAGAGAAGGAAAAAAATGTAAAACAGGGAGAGAAGTTGAACAGAGAAAAATTCTGCCTCCCCCTAGAAGGTGCACCCTCCAGGTTTAGGCTTGCATAAGAGGCATAGTCATAATTTCCCTCTACTTGGATCATCAGAATTCTTACAGATGAAAAGACATACCTGGCTGATCTGAATAGCTTGAGCACTGGTACAAGAGTGTGTCTGGAAGGTAGATAGCTTTTCTGCTGACCTGGCAGGCTATCTGATGTGGCTCCAACCCTTCCCTCTGATAAGACATCAGTACAGCTCACTGAGAGCTCCCTCAGCCGCTTTGGACAAGGCTGGGACCTCTGTCTACCACTGGGTATTGTATGTACCCACCTGCTTTAGCCATAATTTGGGTCCCTGTGTAGGGCACCCCTGTGTAGGGACCCCTGTAGAGGTTTCTCCCCTACTATCCTGAAGCCTAGACCATCAAAATATAAATAAAAAACTGGGTAAAAACAAATAAATAAGGCCAGATGTGATGGCTCATGCTTATAATCCCAGCATTTTGGGAGGCTGAAAACAGGCAGATCACCTGAGGTCAGGAGTTCAAGACCAGCCTGATCAACATGGTGAAACACCATCTCTACTAAACATACAAAAAAAAAAAAAAAAAGTCAGATGTGGTGGCAGGAGCCTGTAATTCCAGCTATTTGGGAGGATGAGGCAGGAGAAATGCTTGAACCCAGGAGGCAGATGTTGCACTGAGCCGAGATCACACCCTTGCATTCCAGGCTGGGCAACAAGAGTGAAGCTCTGTCTCAAAACAACAACAACAACAAAATACAAATAAATAAAAAAAGTGCATATCATGGGGGAATTAGATAAACTTCAAGAGACTGCTACCATTCCAACCCCACAGAAGATGGTGAACTTACTCATACACTGAGAACATTGCTACTACAACCAGCTTATGAGAAAATCATTATACAAAGACTCTTTGTAACCAAGAAACACTTACAGGGTCTTTACTGATGAAAGCACAAAGAATCAAATTAGGCTATAATTAATCATAACCATTAAAGTCACATCCTTAAGAAGAAAAAAAAATTTTTTTTAAATCATCAAATCAAACAAATTCAAGAATAGTTTGAAGAAATAGTCTAGCAACATGAGGAGGAACCAGAAAATTAACTCTGGTAATATGACAAAACAACGGAGTTCTATGACACTTCCAAAAGATCACACTAACTTTCCGGCAATGAATCCAAACCTAGCTGACATCTGTGAAATTCCGGATAAATAACTCAGAATGTTAATTATTAAGCTAATTAAAGAGATACCAGAGAAAGACGAAAACTATCATTAAGAAATTTAAAAAGCATTTTAGAATATGAATACAAAATTTTCTAGAAAGATAGATAACATAAAGAAATACCATTCAGAACTTCTGGAAATGAAAGACACACTTAGGGAGTTACAAAATACAGTGGGCACTTTTAAAACATTAGAAAAAGTGGAAGAGAGAATCTCAGAGTTAAACTGGCTAAACCAGAGAATAATCAGTGTTCCTGAGGGAGAAAACAAAGTGTGGAATATTTATTTGAGTGAACAGTTGAAGAAAATTTTTCTGTTCTAGCTATAAAATGATCATTTATATATAATGATCGTTATACAAAAGTACAGTACGTTGGTATACATATCATATAGACTGATTGCATATTTTTTCACTTGCCTAAAGGGAAATGTGAAACACTGCATTGTCAAAAAGCCAAAGGATACTTATATTTTACAGCGCCTCTGTGATTTTTATATTTTTGTAGCAATATGTACAGTTGGAAAAACAACTCTAAAATTTTTATAGAATCAATAAAAATATTATAGCATATGAAAATAATTGATTTACTTACAAAATGTCCTGACTGAATTCTATGTATAAATGAACTTGACATATACTTATTTAAAAGGAAAAGAGAAGGCCGAATCATTGTAATAGCAAGAACGTCTTACTATTTATTTGTCCCATAGGTGAAAAAGATCATTGAAAAAATCACCCAGCGAAAAAGATACAGCCTAAAGTCTCAGTTTGTGAAAATGCATTATTTTATCTCCTTCATGGAAAAATCACATTTTTTTCTTTGGCAAAAGTCTTTAAAATAATGTTTTTAGCTCTTAGGATAAAGTATCAAAGCATCTAAATATTAAGTAGTTATTATTTTATATTTTACTTTATATTGCATACTGACATATACTCATTAAATGTTTGATTCATAAAATCAAATTTATTATAATCAGTACATAAATCTCAAATAGAATTGCTAGTTAATTTGATTCAATATTGCTATTTAGCTTGATATTCAAAGTATATATGACTAATAATTTTGCATTTTTCTAAATATAATAATCTCTGGTTTTCCTGAAGCATTTTTAATTTTAAATATCTCTATGACTAACAAATTGATTGGCTAGGTAAGGATAAAAGTAAATTGAAGTAAACAATACTATTTCTGGGTAGTGTGGAAAGTTTATATGTTTTTTGATATAAATGATGTATTATAAATTCTGTTTACACTATTATCAATGAAAGCAATGTGATAGAATTATGCTTTTAGTGTTTTACTAAACATAAATGTAGAAATAGTATAAATATTGGGGGAGATTTATTTATTTCCTTCAAAATTATTTACTGATTCTATCTTCTCAGGAACTCAATAAATAATTTTGAACTAATGTTAAATGGTGAAACACAAGAGTGACAAACCAGACGAGGCCCTTGTCAAATAAAGGGCCCATATGTAGTAAAACTACAGGCTGCGCATTACTGTACGAGGAAAATAAAACACAAAATAAAATAGAACTAAACTCGCTGGTGGAGGCACAGGAGGTATTTTTGATAGTGTTCTCTGGTAAGATATCTGAGGAAGTGACATGCAACCAGCAGTGCTTACTGTAAGAATAAACCAGTCATGTGACAATGTGCAGAATGAACATTACTGGCAGTTGGAAGAAGTATAACATTTCAATGACATAGATTACATAGATTACATGCTTTTCCAGGGACAGTCTGATCCTGTACTACAGTGAAGGAATATTTACATGAAACAGGTAGGGGGCCAGCTAATGTATAGCCTGATGAGCCACATAAATTATTTGGATTTTATTATAAAGATAATGGAGACTTCTCTTATGGCCAACAGACTTAAAGCTCTTGAGAAGAACTCCTGCAATACAGGTAGGCACTCACTATCACTCTCTTCATCCTCAGTCCTGGCCCTACAAACAGCTCACCACATGTAATAGAGTATACCTTGGGCTGATTCAGAAGGCTAAGCTGACCAAGCAGGCTGAGAGCGCTTCAACATGGCCACATTCAGGAAAGCCGAGGCCAAGCAGGGTGCCCAGTTGCCCAAAGAGGAGTACAATCTGCTCTCAGTGGCCTACAAGACCAAGGTCAGGGGCCACAGGTCTGCCTGGAAGGCCATCTGAATTAAGCATTGAGCAGAAAACTAACACCTCCAACCATAATTTGCAGCGGATTAAGGACTATCTCAGGCAGAAAACTGACAACTCTGACAAGAAGTTGCAGCTGATTAAGGACTATGAGCAGAAAGTGAAGTCTGAGCTGAGATCCATCTCCACCAGTTTCTTGGAATTTTTGGATAAGCATTTAATAGCCAGTGCAACTCATCCAAATAGTAAGGTCTTCTTTCCGAAACAGAAGAGAGACTACTGCTTGTACTTTGCTAAATTTGCATGTGGTAATGATTGAAAACAAATGAAAGATAATTCCCAAGGAGCTTACTAAAAAGCATTTGATAGAAGCAAGAAAGACGCAAGCCACACAACCAATCTGCCATGATCTGGCCTCAACTTTTCTACATTTTACCATGAGATCCTTAATAAAAAGGCTTTTAATGAGGCCATTGCAAAACCTGATAAACTTAATGAACACTTGTGGAAAGTCAGTACCCACCTTATGAAGTTGATTAGAAACAACGTAACACCATGGACATCAGACAATGCAGGAGAAAAATGTGAAGGAGCAGAAAACTAAATGCATATAGGGTCTCATCCTTCTTTTTTAAATGAAACCTTGTCAAACATGTCCATTCCTTATTTCACTTTGATTTTCTATAGCAAAGAAACCTATTCATGTGTGTGGAATTCACTGTTTATAGTGTTTTCACACTGCAGCTTTGGGAGGACTCCATTCTTGATTTGTGTTTGTCTTGGCCTTCCTCGTGTGCAGTTGCTCCAGTACAAAATTTTTAATAGTTTCTTTTTATGTAAACATAAGCAACTTCCAAGCTCTTAGGTACAAGACTAAATTTGTTTCTGGTATTTAAGTATTGTGAACAAGTTCTGCAAATGACGGTGTTCTGTGTTACTGTGAAAATATGAAAGCGTAGTTAAATACAATTTAAAGAATGTTCTACGTAACTTCTTACTATATTCCCTCCTTTACTTTTCTGGGATTTCCTTTCAGTAAGCAACTTTTCCATGCTCTTAATGTCACCTATTTAGTAAGAATACAGAAACATTAGCTTGAATGGAATATTACTTAGCATTTCTGAGCTGGAGGTCACAAATTAAAATGCTTATTATATCACATATCATGGATGTCATGTGTATCTGAGACAAAAGGGAGTTTATTTATTCTTCATTTGCTATTGTTTACTTTGACAGCTTCTCCTCTTAATAAACATTTAATTATGCCTTCTTAAAAAGAAATAAATACAATGGAAAACCATCAGAATAATTTAAAGTGGTGAAATAATATGATCAGTTACTTTTACCCACAGACAATAACCTAATAACAAAAGGAGGCACAATCTTTTTTCCAGGGACAAAAGTCAAAGCAATGAGATTCTTAAGTAGACCAGAAAAGAGATGAAGCTAGTTTTGCCACTCACACAGTAGGTTGGTTTGGTCGCTTGGCAGGTGACACCCCAATAACCACAAACCAAGGAGGATTTAATAAAGGGATTTTATTACCTGCAACAACTAAGATCACCAGTGATAGTTACCACAGCAGTGCCTCTCCAAAAAAAGGTGAAAAAGTGAGTCATTGTATTAGAGGGGGAGTACAGACAGTGCAGGCACAGTTACTGATCATACTTCTACCCACCTCACATGTATAGATAATGGTAAACTATCTCCTCCCTGAGCAGGGATTTTAGTATGGTAATGAGGGGAGTTTGCCAACATTGATCCCCAACTTGGGTATCTCTGGATCCAACCAGTTTTTGTTTTTTCTGGGCTTGAGCTTCTTCCCCGGAACCTTTATGGGGCAACATGAACTCATGTTGAAAGAGATACAAGTAGCTACTTATTCACAGTGCATACCCCCAAACCTGGGGACTTTGAGTTACAATTGGCTTAGTAGTTAGAGTTTGACATGGTGATAAGTAGATAAATTTGTAATGTATTTTGAAGTCAGAACTTACTACTGGCTTGGCTGTGAGAATAAGAGAGGTAGAAAAAAGAGAAGGAATTTTGTTATTTGAAAATAATTTTCTTGGTTAAAAGGGTGAGTGTGAAATAAAAAATGATTGAGAAATAATTGCACAGGATAAGTCATGATACCTAATTAATAAGTAAATAATAAGTGTGTATTTCTATTTTCTATTTGACTCTATTTTTTCTTCTCATAATTCCTAAAATGTGTTTCATATTGATTATAGTAGTTTGCTTTTGAATTCAGAATGCTTGTTTTTCAATAAATAAAGCAGGGTGAATTGTCAAAGATTTTAGATGGAAATGTTCTTAAATTACCACATTTCCTTTATTGACTCTAACTCCAAAATAATCAAGCGTTTTAAAAAAATAATACATAATTTCTATCAAAATATATAGAAAATTTTCACTCTGCCCAGAAGCAGTACGATATATTATAATTTTCTCTCGTTCATAATTAGATAATCGATTCATTCATTATAAAGGGTTTTGTAAATGAATAGTGCTTTAGAAAAAACAGACTGCTAGTGATTATGTAGGTGACAACAGTTTAATAGTTTCCACAATCTAATTCAGCCAATCCTTCATATACTGTTACTTTTATAATAATTATATCAATACAATTTTACAAATATAATGTCAAAATATATATATGCATACATGTGTATACATGTATATCCACTTATATGTGTATGTGCCATATTATTACAGTATGTGTATGTATTATTCAGGGTTCTCTAAAGGGAAGGAACCAATAGCGTAGATAGATAGACAGATAGACAGATATAGAGAGGGGAGTTTATTAGGTATTAATTCACAGAATCACAAGGTACCACAATAGGCCATCTACAAGCTGAGGAGCAAGGATAGCCAGTTTGAGTCCCAAAACTGAAGATGTTTGAGGGAAGTAAGCATTCAGCACAGGAGAAAGATGTAGGGTGGGAGGTTGGGCCAGTCTAGTCTTATCACATTTTTCTACTTGCTTTATATTCTAGCAGCTCTGGCAGCTGATTAGATGGTGCCTACCCAGATTAAGGGTGGGTCCGCCTTTCCCAGACCACTAACTCAAATGTTAATCTCTTTGGCAACACCCAGGATCAATACATTGCATCCTTCAATTCAATCAAGTTGACACTCAGTATTAACTATCACAAGTACACCTCTTGTCAACTTAAACCTATACACATCTCCTGAGATCATACATAACCTTCAAATTAAGACAACTATAAAGTCATAATTACATCTAGAATGATACAACTATCCTTCTTCATACAACTAAAAATACACCAATCCCCAATAGAAATGCTATTACATAAAGTTAACAACATTTAAATGCTGATATGAAGTCAATAAATCTTATGTCACATAACAAAAGAAATAGAAAATAAAATTAAGATATTTTCTCAGTACAAATGCATACATGCACAAACATGATTTTAGCAAAAGAAAGAGGAAATACTCATGGCAATTACAGTCATCCTCGTTTCTGCAACTTATTACATGGTTCTAACTGATATTGATGACTACCTTCTTCTACTACCCATTCTGTATTCCCTTTGCCTTCAGCAATCACCTCAGCAGGTTGTAGTTTTTTCTAATGGAGTGACCCAATCCTTCATTCTTAAAGGATCTGAGCCATTTTTTAATCCTTCCTGGATTAGGCTGTTGTAGTTTCTCATTGACCTAATCACAAGGCTTGGTAATACTAAGAGATACCCCAGTGGATCTTGTGTATTCCATGCATACTTTTCCTTATCTCCATTGTGGAATAGTAAACTGATCTCATCTTGATAGTGCAGATCAATAACCTCAGCCAAAACTGTAACTCCCTTATTAGCCTGTTGACTTAAAGGTAGGAGGAGCCCAAAGTGTCCAGGTGGCAATCTTAACTTCCAATTTAATGGAATTGTTGTTATGTCTCTTGGTGGCAGTGTTCCTCTGTCTGTAACTAAGACCTCTAGGCCAGAAGAATGTAATGTTGTGGAAACAAGAAGCAAAAATTTTGCTAGTGGATCACTAGGGGTGTGGCTTCCACTTCCACTCTTTGATTCCTAAACCTATGAATCTGACTAGAGGAGAAACAATACCATACAATGGATGCTGGTTAAAGGTATACACAGCCTTCTGGAGAACTTTGCTCAGTGCTACCAACTATTTTTCACTTAGTTGGCATTGTATTTTTGACTACGATAGGCCAGTCCACGGTTCTATCCATTTAGCTGCTTCAGGATGATGAAGACCATGGTAAGACCAGTGAATTCCATGAGTACAAGCACACTGCTGCACTTGTTTACACATCAAGTGAGTGCCTTGGTCAGAGGTAATGCTGTGTGAAATACCATGGTCGTGGATAAGGCATTCCATGAGTCCATGCATGGTAGTCCTGGAAGAAGCATTGCATGCAGGATAGACAAACCCATATCTAGAGTAAGTGTTGAGGAACAACTATTTCCCTTTCTATGATGGGAGAGGTCCAATATAATCAACCTGCCACCAGGTTGCTGACTGATCACCCCTAGGAACGGTGCCATATCAAGGGCTCAGGGTTGGTGTCTGCTGCTGGCAAACTGGGCACTCATTAGTGGCCGTAGCCAGGCCAACCTCAGTGAGTGGAAGTTCATGTTGCTGAGTCCATGTGAAAACCTCCCTCCCTGCCACAATGGTCACTATATTCATGAGCCTATTGGATGATTTCAGGGGTGGCTGGGGAAGGAGACTAAGTGGAGTCCACAGAACGGGTCATCCTATCCATTGATTATTAAAATCCTCCTCTGCTGAGATCACTTGTTGATGAGCACTCACATGGGATACAAATATCTTCACAGTTCTTGACCACCCAGAGAAATCTATCCACATACCTTTTTCTTGGATTTCTTTGTCACCATTTTTCTAGTCATGATTCTTCCATGTCCCTGACCATCCAGGAAAATCATTGGCTACAGCCCATGAATCAGTATATAATTGCAAATTATATATACACACACACACACACATACCTGGCAGTTCATTAAATATTAACTCACAGGTTCCACAATAGGCCATCTGCAAGCTGAGAAGCAAGGAGAGCCAGTCCACATCCCCAAACTGAAGAACTTGGAGTCCAATGTTCAAGGGGAGGAAACATACAGCACAGAAGAAAGACGTTGGCTGTGAGGCTATGCCAGTCTTGTCTTTTCACATTTTTCTGCCTGCTTTATATTCTAGCTGCTCTAGCAGCTAATTAGATGGTGCCCACCCAGATTAAGTGTGTGTCTGCCTTTTGCAGCCCACTGACTCAAATGTTAATCTCTTTTGGCAAAATCCTCAGAGACACAGGCAGGAATCAATACTTTGCATCTTTCAGTACAATCAAGTTGACAGTATTAACCACCACAGTATATGAAACCCACATTTCCTAAATATACAAAAAAAAAAAATTGTAACTACTGTTTATCAGTTTTGAATCTTAATGATAAAATTCTTTAGTTAATATCCAAAGTTCTATCAATCTGTCAATATTTATTGACAAAGGTCACTATGTATCACATAAAACAGACTGTAAACTAAAAATTGCAAAGAGGACAAAGAAGGGCGCTATATAATGATAAATTATCCAATTTAACAAGAAGATTTACCTATTCTAAATATATACACATCTAACTTTGGAGCACTCAGATTTGTTAAATGGTTATTACTAGATCTAAGTATATAAATTGATAGGCATATGATAATAGTGGAGGACTTTGATATTTTACTAAGAGCATTAGACAGATCATCAAGGTAGAAAATGAACACACAAAAAAAATCTGGACTGAAATTTAACACTTGACCCCAGAGGTAACAGACATCTATAGAATACTGCACCCAAAACCATAAGATATACATTCTTCTTATCTCCATACAGAACATTCCCTAAGATTCACCACATGCATGGCCATAAAGTGAATGTCAATAAATTTTTTAAAAAAGAAATTGCACCAAGCATATTCTTAGACCACAATGGAATAAAATTAGAAAAAATAAAATAGCAATAGGAATTCTTGAAACCACAGAAATACATGGAAACTCAAAAAAAATTGCTCCAAATGACTTGTAGGTAAACAAGAAAATTAAGGCAGACATCAAAAAATTCTTTGAAATAAATGAAAAAGGACACAGACCATATCAAAATCTCTGAGATGAGGCAAAAGTAATGTTGAGAAAAGTTTATATGTATAAACACCTACATCAGGAAGTTAGAAAGAACTCATGTTAATCATCTAATATTATACAGAGAAGAACTAGAAAAACAAGAACAAACCAAAACCAATGTCAGCAGCAGAAAAAAATAATAACCAACATCAGAACAGATTTTTAATAAAAAGGAAGAGAAGATCCAAATAAGCATAACTACAAATGAGAATGGTGACATTATAGCTGATTCCATAGAAATACAAAAGATCCTCAGAGACTACTATAAACATCTCTGTGCACACAAAACAGAAATTTTAGAGAAAATGGCTGAATTCCCAGAAACACACAACCTCCCAAGATTAAACCAGGAAAATCTTGTAACCCTGAATAGATTAATGATATAAAAAATTGAATCAATAACAAACAAACAAAAACCCTATCAATCAAAAAAAGTCCTGTATCAGAAGAATTTACCAAATTGTACCAGCTGTACAAAGAAGAGCAGATGCCAATCCTACTGAAAAGATTCCAAAAAAAAAAAAAAGAGAGAGAGAAGGAGGGAGGGTGGCTGGCAAGATGGCTGAATAGGAATAGCTCTGGTCTGTAGCTGCCAGTGATGGCAATTCAGAAGATGGGTGATTTCTCCATTTCCAACTGAGGTACTCAGCTTATCTCATTGGGATTGGTTAAAGAGTGAGTGCAGCCCACAGAGGGTGAGCCAAAGCAAAGTGGGGTGTCGCCTCACCCGGGACGTGCATGGGGTCAGGGAACTCCCTCCCTTAGCCAATAAAAGCCTTGAGGGATTGTGCCTTGAGGAACGATGCACTCTGGTCCAGATACTATGCATTTCCCACAATCTTCACAACCCACAGACCAGGAGATTCCCACAGTTGCCTATGCCACCGGCGCCCTGGGTTTCAAACATAAAACTGGGCGGCCATTTGGGCAGACACTAAGTGAGCTAGCTGCAGAAGTTTTTTTTTTTTTTTTTCTTTTTTTTTTTTTGGAATGCAAGTGAGATGGAACTGTTCACTCCCCTGGAAAGGTGGCTGAAACCAGGGAATCAAGTGGTGTAATTCAGCAGATCCCACCCCCACAGAGCCCAGCAAGCTAAGATCAACTGGTTTGAAATTCTTGCTACCAGCACAGTAGTCTGAAGTTGGTCTGCGATGCTCAAGCTTGGTGGGGAGAGGAGCATCTGCCATTATTGAGGTTTGAGTAGGCAGATTACCCCTCACAGTGTGAACAAAGCCTCCAGGAAGTTCAGACTGAGTGGAGCCCACCAAAGTGCCACGGAGCTGCTGTAGCCAGACTGCCTCTCTAGATTCTTCCCCTCTGGGTAGGGCATCTGTGAAAGAAAGGCAGCAGCTCCAGTCAGGGGCCTATAGATAAAAACCCCCCTTATAGATAAAACCCCCATCTCTCTGGGACAGAGCACCTAGAGGGAGGGATGGCTGTGGGTGGAGCTTCAGCAGACTTAAACATTCCTGTCTGCTGGCTCTGAAGGGAGCAGCAAATCTCCCAGTACAGCGCTCGAGCTCTGCTAAGGGAAAGACTGCATCCTCAAGTGCGTCCCTGACCCCTGTGCCTCCTGACTGGGAGACGCCTCCCAGCAGGGGTCGACAGACACCTCATACAGGAGAGCTCCGGCTGGCATCTGGCAGCTGCTTCTCTGGAATGAAGCTTCCAGAGAAAGGAACAGGCAGCAATATTCGCTGTTCTGCAGCCTCCGCTAGTGATACCCAGGCAAACAGGGTCTGGAGTGGACCTCCAGCAAACTCCAGCAGAACTGCAGCAGAGAGGTCTATCAGAAGGAAAACTAACAAACAGAAAGGAATAGCATCAACATCAACAAATAGGAGGTCCACACAGAAACCTCATCCAAAGGTCACCAACATTAAAGACCTAAGGTAGATAAATCCATGAAGATGAGGAAAAACCAGTGAAAAAGGCTGAAAATTCCAAAAATCAGAAGGTCTTTTCTCCTACAAAAGATCACAACTCCTCACCAGTAAGGGAGCAAAAGTGGATAGAGAATGAGTTTGACAAATTGACAGAAGTAGGCGTCAGAAGGTGCGTAATAACAAACTCCTCCAAGCTAAAGGAGCATATTCTAACCCAATGCAATGAAGCTAAGAACCTTGAAAAAAGATTAGATAAATTGCTAACTAGAATAACCAGTTTAGAGAAGAACACAACTAACCTGATGGAGCTTAAGAACATGTCATGGGAACTTTATGAAGCATACACAAGTATCCATAGCCATATTGATCAAAGGAAAGAAAGGATATTCGAGATTGAAGACCAGCTTAATGAAATAAGCTATGTAAAAAGACCAAATCTTCGTTTGATTGGTTTACCTGAAAGTGACAGAGAGAATGGAAACAAGTTAGAAAACACAGTTCAGAATATTATCCTGGGAAATTTCCCCAACCTAGCAATACAGGCCAACTCAAATTCAGGAAATTTCAATTTCAAATTCAGGAAATACAGGGAACGCTATGAGGATATTCCTCAAGAGGAGCAACCCCAAGACACATAACGTCAGATTCATCAAGATTGAAATGAAGGAAAAATGTCAAAGGCAGCCAGAGAGAAAGATCAGATTACCCACAAAGGGAAGGCCATCAGACTAACAGTGGATCTCTCTGCAGAAAAGAGTGGGATCCTGCCGAGTGACAGATAAAAAATTGTTCTCAGACACAGATTTTTGCCTTGCCACATGGCTAGGGGACTGGGTGGCTCACAGACACCAAGGAGGGGCCATAAAGAGTCACAGCAGCCACAGCCCTGACAAGTCAGCACTGTGGGCATTTATTTAGTACAGATTTAATGACAAAGGCTTTGAGTCAACACAATTTGTAGGTAACTAACATGGTCACCCCCCACCAGAGAGAGCAGTCCTGCATGTGGATGATTATAGGCCAGATTCCAAGGTCTAATTAAACTAACTTATCTAGATCAATTCCTTTACACTTCCTTGTTATCTACATTTTGTTCTCAGCCTTTGAAGCTTTTGCAAAACCTCCCAGCCTTCCAAGAAGGTTTGCCTCTTTCCTTATAATTTCTTCTCATAATTTCTCCCACCACCCTGACTGAACTCTGACATCTTCCCCTTTACTGTTTTTTCCATCAGGTTTTGTTGATTGAAGAGTGCAGATATGTGCAGCAACAGGTTTTGGCACAGGAGTTATAACTCATATGCCCATTTTGCATCCTAGAATTAGTAAATAACATAAGACAAACATGAGTATTTTCAGTAACATTCTTTTCCAATCAAGGAGTGACCTCCATGAGTTGGGGGGGTCTATCCAGGAGAAATGTTCTCACACAGCCTTCCATATGGCTGTTTGTTGAGCATGTAGATCTATGGCATTAAGGGATTCTAGAATTTTAGTTTTAAGTTGCTTTACATCTACTGTTAAATTGTAATGAAAGCTTCCCCAGAGGTGTTGTTTCACCTTATCCCAACTATGTATTGATTTATTCAAAGGTAGAGAGGTGACACAGATGTGCTTATGCTCCCAGTCACAGTTTAATTGCTGTCAGAATGACAGTGTATCTTGTTGCTCCCCCACATATTCCAAAGCAGCCTTGAGGGCTTGCAGATGTGCAAGAATCTTTTGATCTATATGCTGATATAAGAGAAGTCCATTAGACACATTTCTGGCCAAATTATCTACAAAAGTAGCTGTTTGTACTGATGCAGTAATAGATGCTACAGCAACATTAGCAGTTGCTAGCATGACTATGGCTGAGACTATAAAGGTTGCAAGTGTAACAATGAATCTTTTTTGTCTGACCTAAGACAAGGAGCATTCTAAGGTGGCAAGGGCAGAGGAACCTTGCCAATTGTGTATTAAATTGACTGGTAGGAAAGCCTCAGATTATCTACTTAATACCATGACACAAGTAAAATTTAAATTAGATATATTATAATTAGTGATACAAGAAGTGAACTAAGCCTGTCCCTGCACTTGGGTCACAGATGTGGAGTTTTGGGGTGTAATAGAAATATTCCCATAAGGAAAACATATGGGTAGTGTAAATCATGCACTGATAAGTGTGATTATGAAAAAAGGTTATAGTATAATTGTGACTGGAATTATGATATGTCCCATGCCAGGTGTTAAGGGGGGTGCTGAGATGTCCCACAAACCATGCTGTGTCTTGGGGTGGCAGGGACTCTTCTTGGGTTCTGGGATATCCCATCCTCCTATTAGCCCAAATGATAGGGGAATGGGACGTAGTAACAAAACCATCATTGATACCATGATAGATGCAGACATCAGTATGATCACCCTGCAAATGGTTGTGGGGGCTTCAGTCTAAGATGTTATAATTGTCTAACTGGAGTCTACAGCCTGTCTCCCATGACAGACCTCCCAGCTAAAGTGGAATCCATTGCTTTCCCAGTTTTGTTCTTTAGCAAAGGGAGGAATGTTTGGGAAAGGGACATTGATTGCGTTGCCTCATTTGAGGTTACCTGCAACTAAGACTGTTAAGGCATTTCCTCTGCCATGATGTAGCTATAATTGTGTTTGGGCAGGTACACAGTAAGGGTTAGATCTTTAATAACTTACACACAGTGGGAGGATAGTGAAGTGATATGTAGTGTTACCTAGCACCTTAGTCCTATGTGTGCCATTAATAAGGGACCCCACTGGGGATAAATCTATCCCTCCTAGCCAAGCAGCTACGTTATTAGAGGCCCGGAAGTGGGTATCTGACCAGGTGACAGGGCAGAAGAAAGGTGGATCTAGAGATGAGCCCAATAGAGTGTAGCAGGTACAGGTTGCAGACAAAGTGAGAACATAAAATACCCTACACAAGTTTGCAACGTGCAACAGACAGCATAGAAAAGGAACAAATTATCTGGAGTGTATGGTGTGTGTGTCCAGAGCAGGATTCACTCAGCCTCCTGAGTTGTCTTCTTCTGCATCCCTCAGGTAATGTCCGGGGCTAGTGTCATTGGAGGAAGCCACATTGTCCAGGGCTGTGAGTCCTGCAGGGTCATTTTCTTCATTTCTGGTACCAGGTTGGGTCCTAGCCACACCATGGTATGGTTTGATGCATTGTGCTGGAATCCAAAGAGGACTTGAGGGGGTGGGAACACAAGCATATCCTTTTCCCCATGTTAGCAATTCATTTGGACCACACCATACATTACTGTCTATGTCTTTCCAAAACACTGTGTGTTTTATATCTTGAGAGGTTATCAAAGTGCTTTTCTACAGCTGATTGAAATTTATCATCTAATTTTAAAAATTAAGGGTAAATGAGGATTGTGCTAGTAGTGTTGCAGAGTCATTACTCATATTCCCCATTTTTTTGTTTTCTGAGCATATTTTTAAGGGTGGAGTTGGTATGGACTACTATGGCCTGTCCTTGGGGGTTTATACAGAATGCCTGTGGAATGTTGGATGTTCCATGTGTGACAAAATTGTTGAAATTGTGAGCTGGAATAAGCTGGACAGTTATCAGTTTTAGTTTCTGTGGGTCGCCCCATGAAAGCAATAGTTAAAAGAAGATGCTTAATGACATATTGGATGGACTATCCAGGAAAGGCATGAGTGCTAATTAAGTGAGCATCGTTATGAATGAATACATGTGCATATCTTAGTTTTCCAAATTCAGGGATGTGGGTAACATCCTTTGGCCATAATTGATTAGGTTCTAGGGTTAACACTTGATGAAGGATGGGAAATGTCTGTGAGTTGGCAATCTGGGCATTGTAAAATAATTTGTCTAGTTGGTCTTTGAGTAAGTTGAAATAGTTTAGTTAAGTTTCTCCAATTTTTGTGGAAAACTTGATGCAATTGGGTGGCTTGGTCAAGCAGTGATATCATTACTTGCAGGTCTGCTTGTTCATTGTCGTAAGCCAGGCAGTGAGCTGTGGGCTTGAATATGTGTGATAAAAATAGGATGTGTACGTTGATCTAGGAATTGCTGAAGTTGAAGAAAAAGTATACACAGGGTGGGCTCCAGAGTGGACTTAATGAGGGCTGTTTCAAGATTTTGCAGTAAATAAATAGAGTAAGCAGAGTCACTAACAATATTGATGAACTGAGCAGAAAAAGTTTCCAGGGCCAATATTAAGTGTCCCACCTCAGTTCTCAATATTAAGTCTCCAACCTCACAAATCCAGAATGAGTGAGAGAATCATGCAGTCTCTACCAAACAACTGCTTTTCTATGTTTACCAGAACCATCAGTAAACAGTGTTAAAGCATTAGGTAGGGGGGACTGAACTACTTTTGTAGGCAAAACCACAGGAGTATGAGATGAGAACTGAAGGAGTTTGTTGGCAGGAAGGGCATGTTCTATATGGCCTGCATAATAAGAGAGTGCTATTTGCAGGTTTAGAGATAAGGACAATACTGCTTCAAATTGCTTTTTACTCAAACGAATTCTAATAACATCAGGGTCATAACCTAGCAATAGACTGCATTGTCTGTGTCCTGAATAGATGACTTTACTAACTAGCTGGATATAGGGAGATAGAGTTTTAGTCTCAGTATGTGAGCCAAAAGTACATCCTAGAAAGCACAGCCCTGGGGACATCTGTCCTATTAATCCTGTTGGGGAATATTTAGTGGAAAAAACAAATGACTGAACTGAATGTCATGGATCTATGCAATCTAGTTGCCTCTGAGAAATAGTTGCTCTATTTCATCAATTTCCCTTTTTGCTACAGGAGTTAAATACCTGGGAGAGTCTAGGGATGTATTGCCCTTTAGAATTGAAAACAAGTTTTGTAAGTTATCAGTAGTTGTGCCCAAGGTGGGGTGAAGTCAATTAATATCACCCAGTAATTTCTGATCATCATTTAAGGTGTATAAGTTGCTAGTATTTAATTTAACGTTTTGAAGTCTTACTGATTGGGAAGTTAGTATGTATCCAAGATATTTCCAAGGAAAGGACATCTGTACTTTTTCAGGTGCTATGATTAAACCTCTTAACTGTGTATTCTTTACAACAGAGGCATATAAACTTAAAAGTACTGGCTCTGTTGGGGCTGTTAGTAAAATATCACCCATAAAATGAATAATCTTGCAATTAGAAAATTCTTTTCTCCTGGGGAACAAAGCCTGGTTTACATGATACTGACATATGGTAGGACTATTCAGAATTCCTTGAGAAAGTACCTTCCAGTGAAATTGGTGAGCTGGCCTTTCATTATTGATAGCTGCTATGGTAAACACAATTTTTTGTCTGTCCTGTTCTATAAGAGGAATAGTATGAAAGCAGTCTTTTTAAGTCAATAATGACTATAGATCATTCTTGAGGAATCACTGTGGGGAAAGGGAGCCCCTGTTGATGGGGTCCCATAGGTTGCAAATGAGCATTGATAGCACATAAGTCATGCAAATGTCTCCGTTTACCAGACTTTTTGGGAATTATGAAAATGGGCGAATTCTAAGGGCTGTTTGATGGTTCTATATGGATGGCTTTTAATTGCTCTTCAACTAATTCAGGGGCTCTTTGTAATTTCTCTCCCTTTAAAGGCCACTGTTCTACCCAAATTGGATCTTGAGAGAGTCACATCAGGGGTAAGGGAGGGATAATAACAGTGGCCATTATTAGAAAAGGGTCTGCAGAGCGACCCCCCTTTGGACTAACAGATCTCATCCCCAGAGATTAACAGGGATGGGCATAATTAGAGGCTGTATAACTGCCTTTCTTCCTTGAAAATTGCAACATGTTAGGGGGTGCATGCTCTGCTTGGCTGTGTGCACTTCCCTGATGCTGACAATTTTTTGTTTCTGAGTGACCCATGTCCAAGTTTCTGGCCAGTTTTGATCACTAATTATTGAAATATCTGCCCCTGTTTCCAGTAAGCCAGTAAAATTCTTATTTCCAATCTTTAAGGTGATCATGGGTCTCTATCAGTGATTAGTTGATTCCAATATACTTCCTATGGCTCCTCTGCTTCCAAAACTTCCATTTCCCTTTTCCTTTCCCTGGGCATTGGGGACCTAGTATGGTAAGAGTAGTAAACGAGCTATCTTTGATCCAGGGGGAAGAATATGCAGGCCTTTACATTCCACCATAACTAATATCTTACCTTGATAGTCACTATTACCCCAGTGAGCACATTAATTTCTTTACTGGATAGGCTTGACCACCCTACAACTAATCCCACTGTTCCTGGAGGCAGTGGGCCCCAGATGTTGATTGCAACCTTTTTAGGGTCTTCTCCTTCTTTTAGAACCAATTCATTGGCAGAGTAAGTTCAGTCCTGCACTCCCAGTAGTGGCTGCTCTAGGAGAGAAGTCTGTGGGCTTTCTATCTGACTGAGGAAAGCCACTGGCATTGCCCCAGTTTGGAATGGGGCCTGGGGCCAGCCCCTCATGAAGTTTCCCACCTGAGTACTTATCAGATTGCCGTTTTTACCAAATTGGGACCAGCATTGATTTGCCCAATGTTTCCCCTTTTCACATTGTGGGCATATAGAAAGGAGTTCTTTTCCTGAGAGACCTAAGTCTCTATTATTGGGGCATTCCCACTTCATATGACCTTGCTCTCCACATAGAAAACAATTTGGGTTTCTCTTCCTTTTCACTTTAGGAGGCCTTATTTCCATAGCCAGTATTTTAGCTTTGTGTGTTTCAGTCCCTGCCAGTTGACATGCTCCTATAAGTTCCCTTACTGTGGCTGCCTTTCCTCTGATTGTCTGCATTGCTTGCCAGCAGTTAACATTAGCATTTTCATAAACCAATTGCAATGATAAGATATCAGTGGCCTAAGCATGACTAATTTGTCTTTTAATTGCTTGGGTTACCTGATTGATAAATTCAACAAATGGCTTCTGAGGCCCTTGTTGAACATTTATAAGAGATCCCTGTTGAACTTCGCTTTTGGGAATTCGATCCCAAGTCCTGAGAGCACACAAAGACACTTGGGCATAGACCTGGGGATCAAAATTTAGTTGCAGTTGTACATCAGCATAGAGACCCCTCCCCTGGAGCATAGCAGTTTTTATGTCTTGCCCAGCCACTTGATTATGGTTGGCTTGTTCACATAACTCGTCATATTCTGCCCTCCAGAGGAGGTATTGGCTGGGCTCCAAAGTTATTTTAGCTAGCACTGACCAGTCCCATGGGGTCATATGGAAGTTGTCTTCCATGGCTTCCCTTATTACTTTCGTAAATGGGCTAGCTGCTTCATTTTCTTTAACGCTTTTTCTTATCTCTTTATAAGCATTAAAATAAACGGGTTCATATACCTGATTGCCTTGTCAATTTTGCATTACTGGGCAAGCCAAGAGCTTCCCTTCTAATACCACTTGCCTAAGACAGGGTCCCATAGCTGTAGTGTATCCCTTGTCTTTTTTTCCAATTTATTGGAGGAGGGGACTCAGGCAAAAACTCCATTTCCTCTTTGTTATTTTTGTCTGGTAACAGCATGAGGGCGGAGGCAGTAAGGTAGGTGATGGTTCCTCCTCCCTCTCCCTTTTAGGCTCATCTATGTATAGCAGGGACAGAGAAGCCCTAACTAAGGCCCATAACATTAGATATGTTACTGGGACCTGTTGCCCTTGTGCAAGATGATGTTTAAGATTTCTCCCCACTTGTTCCCAGAGCTCTACATCTAGTGTACCTTCTTCCAGGAACCATGGGTTATGGGAAACAACAGTTTGCATTAGGTCCCTTAATTAATCCTGTGAAACCAAGGCTCTGCTAGCTTTAAGCAATTGTTTCAATACTTTTTTATACTGCTTCTGTTCTGCTGATAACTGTTGTCCCATGATGAAACCCTAGCCTGAACAATTCCCTCAAACTTGAAATCCTGAGTTGGTACCAATGACATATTGACTTACTGACTGTGTAGCCTCTTCACCTTCACTTTTGAGAGCTCCATCATGATCCTTTGCATAATTCCCCTCATGGAGAACCAGCTGCTAGGTCTGTCCGACAGACTCTGGCTGAGCAATGAACGATAAAATGTACACAGACACAGGTTTTTTTGCCTGGCTGTGAGGCTAGGGGACTGGGTCACTCACAGACACCAAGGATGGTGCCATAAAGGGTCACAATAGCCACAGCCCTGACCAGCTGACACCGCAGGCATTTATTTAGTACAGATTCAATGACGAAGGCTTTGAATCAACACAGCTTGTGGATAATTAATGTGGTCACCCTCCTGGAGCCAGCAGTCCTATGTGTGGATGAATAAAGCCACACACCTCCTTGTTATCTACCTTTTGCTATCAGGCTCCAGAGAAGAGAATTTGGCTGCCTTTGGCCAAATTATCTTTCAAAGCTTTTGCAAAACCTCCTGGCCTTCCAAGAAGGTTTGAATCTTTCCCTATAATTTCTTCTTATAATTTCTCCCACCACCCTAACCAAACTGCTACAGGGGCCAATATTCAACATACTTCAAGAAATAAATTTTCAACCCAGAATTTCACATCCGATCAAACTAAGCTTCATAATCAAAGGAGAAATAAAATCCTTTACATACAAACAAATGCTGAGAGATTTTGTCACCTCCAGGCCTGACTTACAAGAGATCCTGAAGGAACCACTAAACATGGAAGGGAAAAACTGGTATCAGTCACTGCAAAAACATACCAAATTGTAAAGACCACTGACACTATGAAGAAGCTGCACCAACTAACAGCCAAAATAACCATCTAGCAACAAAATGACAAGATCAAATTCACACACAGCAATATTAACTTTAAATATTAATGGGATAAATGCCCCAATTAAAAGACACAGACTAGTAAATTGGATGAATTTACTAGTCATGAGTAAAATGACTCATTTATGAGTCAAGACCCATCAGTCTGCTGTATTCAGGAGACCCATCTCATGATCAAAGACACACATAGGCTCAAAATAAAGTGATGGAGGAATATTTACCAAGCAAATGGAAAGAAAAACAAACAAAGAAACAAACAAACAACAAAAAAACAGGGGTTTCAATCCTAGTCTCTGATAAAACAGACTTTAAACCAACAAAGATAAAAGAGACAAAGAAGGACATTACATAATGGTAAAGGGATCAATGCAACAAGAAAATTAACTATTCTAAATATATATGCACCCAGTACAGAAGCACTCAGATTCATAAAGCAAGTTCTTAGAGACCTACAAAGAGACTTAGACTCCCACACAATAATAGTGGGGGACTTTAACACACCACTGTCAGTATTTGGCAGATCAACGAGAAAGAAAATTAACAAGGATATTCAGAACTTGAACTCAGCTCTGGATCAAGTGGACCTAATAGACATCTACAGAACTCTCCACCCTAAATCAACGAATATGCATTCTTCTCAGAATCACCTTACAATTATTCTAAAATTGACCAAATAATTGGATGTAAAACATTCCTTAACAAACGCAAAAGAATGGAAGTCACAAAAACTGTCTGTAAGACCACAGTGCAATCAAATTAGAACTCAAGATTAAGAAACTCACTCAAAACCACACAACTACATGGAAAATGAACAACCAGCTCCTGAATGACTACCAGAAAAATAACAAAATTAAGGCAGAATAAATAAGTTCTATGAAACCAATGAGAATGAAGATGCAATGTACCCAAATCTCTGGGGCACAGCTAAAGCAGTGTTTAGAGGGAAACTTATGGCAATAAATGCCCACATGAGAAAACAGGAAAGATCTAAAATCAACACCCTAATGTCACAATTAAAAGAACTAGATACACAAGAGCAAACAAATTCAAAAGCTAGTAGAAGACAAGAAATAACTAAGATGAGAGCAGAACTGAAGGAGACAGAGGCGCGAAAAGCCCTTAAAAAATCAACAAACCCAGGAGCTTCTTTTTGAAAAGAATAACAAAATAGATAGACCATTATCCAGTCTAATAAGGAAAACAAGAGAGAATAATCAAATAGACACATTAAAAAATGATAAAGTGACTATCACCACTGATTCTACAGAAAAACAAACTACCATCAGACAAAACTGTAAACTCCTCCACACAAATAAACTAGAAAATCTAGAAGAAATGGATAAATTCCTGGACACATACACTCTCCCAAAACTAAACCAGGAAGAAGTCAAATCCCTGAATAGGCCAATAGCAAGTTCTGAAATTGAGGCAGTAATTAATCGCCTGCCAACCAAAAATAAACAACAAACAAAAAACAAAAAAACAAACAACAACGAAAAAACACAGGACCAGATGGATTCACAGGCAAATTCTACCACAGGTACAAAGAGGAGCTGGTACCAGTGCTTCTGAAACAATTTCAAGCAGTAGAAACAGAGGGACTCCTCCCTAACTCATTGTATGAGGCCAGCATCATCCTGATTCCAAAACCTGAAAGAGACACAACAAAAACAGAAAATTTCAGGCCAATATTCCTGATGAACATTGATGTGAAAAGCCTTAATAAAATACTGGCAAACTGAATCAAACAGCACATCAAAAAGCTTATCCACCACAATCAAGTCGGCTTTATCCCTGAGATACAAGGCTAGTTCAACCTACACAAATCAATATACATAATCCATCACATAAACAGAACCAATGATGAAAATCACATGATTATCTCAATAGATGTAGAAAAGGCCTTTGATAAAATTTAACAGCCTTTCATGCTAAAAACCCCTAGGTATTGATGGAACATATCTCAAAATAATAAGAGCTATTCATGACAAACCCACAGACAATATCATACTGAATGGGCAAAAGCTGGAAGAATTCTCTTTGAAAACTGGCACAAGACAAGATGCCTTCTCTTACCACTCCTATTCAATATGGTATTGAAAGTTCTGGCCAGGGCAATCAGGCAAGAGAATAAAATAAAGGGTATTCAAATACAAAGAGTGGAAGTCAAATTGTCTCTGTTTGCAGATGACATGATTGTATATTTAGAAAACCCCATCGTCTCAGCCCCAAATCTCCTTAATCAGATAATCAACTTCAGCAAAGTCTCATGATACAAAATCAATGTGCAAAACTCACAAGCATTCCTATACACCAGTAACAGACAGACAGACATCCAAATAATGAGTGAACTCCCATTCACAGTTGCTAAAAAGAGAATAAAACACCTAGGAATACAACTTACAAGGGATGTAAAGGACCTCTTCAAGGAGAACTACAAACCACTGCTTAAGGAAATAAGAGAGGACACAAACAAATGGAAAATCATCCCATACTCATGGATTGGAAAAATCAATATCGTGAAAACAGCTATACTGCCCAAAGTAATTTTCAGATTCAATGTTATCCCCATCAAGCTACCATTGACTTTCTTCACAGAATTAGAAAAAACTACTACAAGTAGATACTAAATAACTTTCAAGGATATCATACATACAGATTTACTATTTGGTTGGATTTTATTGTCTTAAAATGTACTGTTTAATTCCTAGCCCATAAGTTTTATTTAAGTTGACAATGTGTGCTTTATTATGTTTTATGTAATAGTGTGGTCAAACTTTTTATAACAACCAATAAATAAATGTATTTTAAAATTTGTTACATTAAATTTCATATAATATACATAAATAGTTGATCACAAACGTACAATTTAGACTTCTGTTTTTTCTAAATGTTCTCAAATTGAAAAAGTAGATTTTATTTTAAAAGTTTCTATGGAGTGATTTCAATATTAAATAATTACTTTGAAGTTTATTAAATAAAACAGCATTTTTGCATGTACACATACCTACATGTATTTCTATTTGTACCGTAGGTGACTATATGTACTTACGTTATTTTCAGTGTTTCCACAGATTTAAAGAACTCAGTGGAATTATTGAATACTGACTTGATGTTTAAGAAGTATTTCTTTATGTAAAATTTGTTTCAAAATGTAAAACATTCACAAAATCTTTGACAAAAGCTCAATATTTTTCAGCCAAATGCTGTTGTTCTAGGAATCAAAACAAACAATAACTCTCGTGTCAACAACACTTTTCTTCACAGAGCTAGACAGACCTTGCTTGCCAGCCTCCCTTTTCATTAGATATGATCATGTAATTGACTTCTAGGAATGTAAAGTCAGCAGCTATTATTTTCAGTGCATGGTTTTTGCAGGTGTGTGATCTCTCCCTCCTCATATAAAATTTTGTATTTAATATTTGTATTTAATATACAAAATTTTATATGTGATATAATCTATATATAATACATAGATTACATTTAATGTTTATATATTATGTTATATTTGTAAATTAAATATATAATATAATTTACATGTAATATATTACATTACAATGTATGTTTTCATATATTATATTGTTATATAATATTGATTTAATATAGGTCTAGATAATATATATTATATTGAAATATGTATTACAAATTATACGTTAATATATATATACACACACGTATTTCGTAGTTAGAGATGAAGTAACACATAACATTCTTTGGAAGCCACACTTCGGATGGTAATGTGAAGAATGAACCAACTTTTTTTTAAATTTATACCATCTAAAGTTCTGGGTGTACGTGTTAGAACAATGTAGCCTAAAAGTACTTACATGTAAATTGATACTAAAAGATAGATATTGCCATAACAACAAACCAACGTATGAAAATATGTGATATTAGTTTAGTATATGGTTCTGCAGAGCAAATAAACTGATTTGGAAAACTGAAAAGAAGGAGGTCACCATAATCAGTAACAAAATATTTAGTAATTGTACTCATTACAGTAATTTGAAAACCAAGTGCTTAGCTGGTAACTCTAAAAAAAAGATAGAAGGCCGGACGCGGTGGCTCAAGCCTGTAATCCCAGCACTTTGGGAGGCCGAGATGGGCAGACCCCGAGGTCAGGAGATCGAGACCATCCTGGCTAACACGGTGAAACTCCGTCTCTACTAAAAAATACAAAAAATTAGCCAGGCGAGGTGGCGGGCGCCTGTGGTCCCAGCTACTCAGGAAGCTGAGGCAGGAGAATGGCGTGAACCCGGGAGGCGGAGCTTGCAGTGAGCTGAGATCCGGCCACTGCACTCCAGCCCGGGCGACAGAGCAAAACTTCGTCTCAAAAAAAAAAAGATAGAAAAAAGTTGATGCACTACTGAATATTGACTGTAGCTTGCTGTGTTTAACAAGATATTATTGAAAGATATTAGCTCAGTCAAGAATTAGGGTATTTTCAAGCAGAGATAAAATTAAGTTACTTCTATAAATGTTGGACCTTTCAGAGTAAAAGAAGCTTACGTATTCTGGATGTAAACAACAGGAAATATGATTGGAAAAGTTTATGAACAAAGGAAATCCATACAAGTTTCCTGACAACAGGGTGCCTTGGCCTTGAGGCAAAGCTCTGATTAAGTATGTTGACTTCCCACACTGGCTGTTGTTTCACACAGCTCAAAACAGACCACTAAATTTAAAAAAGAGAGACAATAAAGCAAAGAAAGAAAGCAGAATTGATATTTAAGTCTCATGAAAAAAATATGAAATATTAGTGAACAACTGAGTGGAAAACAAAAGTAACAGAAACTTAATAGGGTTTCTTTTTTACTTTTAAAAACAATTTTACTTAGAAATAATTTTAGATTTACAAGAAAGCTATAAAAATAGTTCAGAGAGCTCCTCTATATTTTCAAACAGCTTATATATAAAGTCAAAGTCTTATATAACCATGGTACATTTATCAAAACTCAGAATCTAATATTAATACAGTACTATTTACTAAATTACAGACATATTTGAATTTGGCCAGTTTTTCCCCCCCCCCCCCGTTATGTCCTTTGTTTCCTGATTCAGGATCCAATCCAGGATAATAAACTGTATTTCATCATCATGTTCCCTTAGTCATTTTCATTCCATGACAATTTTTCAGACATTCCTTGTTCTTCATGAACTTTACAGGTTTGAAATATACTGGCCTAGTATTTTTAAAATGCTGCTCACTTTTGGATTGTCTGACATTTTCTCATGATTAGATTTAAGGTTATAATTTTGAGAAAAACTATCACACAGATGAATGCCCTTTCTTTGTATTGTACTGGTGAGCACATACTATCAACATAGCATATGACTGGTGATGAAAACCTTTCTTTATGGCTAAAGTGGTGTCTGCCAAGTTTCTGTACTACAGAATTACTGTGGTTTCCTTTCCAAAGACAAATTCGTCAGAAGAAAGTGATGAAACCTAGATCACATTTAGGTGGAGGAAAATGAAGTTCCATTTCCTGAAAGAAAGGGTATTAAATAACTTGTGGGCATATATCAAAACCATCATGGTAATTCACGAATATTTGGAAGACACTAATATAAGTATACACAAATATCCTGTTTATCACAGTTTCATGCATTTATTTGGCATTTGTCAGTGGATCTTGCCTGAGAGCAATGATTATTCTGGTATTTCTAATGCTGATTTTCTGTTTCTTACTTCTTTTTCTATTTTTATTATTTAAACTTCTTCAATAAGGAGGATGTGACTCCTTATTCCACATTTATTTTACATATTCAATCATTCACGTATGACAGTATGGACTCATGGATATATATTTTATTTTTTGGTTATTGTACAATACTATAGGTATTTATTTGTTTGCTAAAGCTGGGCAAGATTTTATACTGGGAGCTACTTCACGTAGGTCCTATCTCTTTCTCACAAGTTGCCATCTTAAATAAAATCCCTAGAACCTGCTCCAAACTTAGCTTGTGTATCTGCTATCACAGCCCTAAAATTAGTGGTTTCTCCAGAGATACCTGTCTTTTTTTATGGGAGAATGGTATTTAAATTTCCCTGTCTCAGCTATTTCTACTAAGACCTCTACCGCATTGGACTGTCTGGTCTTTCTCTTTCTGTATTCTTCCTAACTTTCTCCCTTTCTCTCTCAATTTCTATCAGAATGCATGCCACATCCCAGATAAGTGTTTTGTAATAAACAAATTTTATTCATCAAAATACAGGTGTAGAAGGCATCATCAAGATGGCTGACTAGAGGCACCCAGCAGTTACCTCTTCTGCAAAGAAGAAATAAAACAAAAAAATAGATAATTTACGTTAAATAGAACATCGAAGGAATAATGTTGCTATTCAACATTATGATATTGCAGAATTAGAGTGTTGCAAAAATGTGACAAAGACCCTCTGAGGTACAGGAACTTGAGTCAGTAGTGCAGAGAGGAAAGCGAAGAAGCAAGTTGGGATCTATTTAGATGCCAGAGAGACTCAAGATCACAGGAAACAGGCAAGCAGAAAATCCCCACAAGTGCACATTTCCATCACAGATATCTGCAATACTTGTTACAGGAAAGCCCCCTCAGCCCTCACAGGCTTTGAGCCCAGTATAGGGTGCTGCCTGGACTCCATGTGCCTGCACTGTTTCAGAAAAGAAATTTATGTTGGGTCTTTTCACCCCTTAGAACTCAGGCTGCTGTAGCATGGTGCCATTTTAAGAGCAAAGCCACCACCAGACTATATCCTTCCCTGGAGCCCAATAGGCCCTGCGTCTTTATAGTTGTAGGATTCTGATGATATCTCCCCACATCCACCCAGAGGGCTGCAGTGTCATGACACCAGTTAGAATTCGAGGTGCAGTCAAATCCCCAGCACACAATGCCCTACACACCAGGGAACAGTCAGCACACCAGGAGGCTTCCCTCAGTACATACAAAGCTGAAACACATGTTCCCCAGAATCTGAGAGTTACCTACTCATTGCCAACATCACTGAAAGCAACCCAAATACTGCTAGTTGTGGTGTCAATATGCACCCATGAGAGCCACAAGGGATCCAAGGACATGCACATCCAGGGCCCACCACCTCAACTGCTGGCATCCACATGTAGGACTCAGGTATTTGATGACTGGCCTGACTGGGGCCTGTTGACACCACTTTTGGTAACTGTGCCCATATCAGTGGCGAGGTGGCCTCAAGCTTGTGCATACTGTACAGTGGTCCAAGGATCTGGGGCCAAGGATCAGTGGTCCAAGGATCTGGGGCCCACCATGATCAAAACTAGTGAACTGCCCAGTGGTAGGGATCTCAAATTCTTATGTGCACACCCTGCCAGGGCCCTGAAGATGGGCTGCCTAGTGTCCTTGTCCCCAATAATACCATGCACAGCCTCAGGAAAAAAAAAAAACAAACAAAACACCACAGCCTAAGCCACTGAGGAACTCACAGACACCACTGACATTGATTGTGGGTGAAGAAATAATTTAAAAACAACAAAACCGAGACTCCTTTAATCTAAAACCAAAAAACCCTACCCAAATGACAGTAGATATATCTACAGGAAAATGCCTTTTCCTACCAAATATTCTTTATAAAATTGAAAGAAGTAACTATTACACCGGCTGTACTTATATTCACATAGAGACACAAGAAACATGGAAAAGCAAGAAAACATGATATCTTCAAAGAAGGAATAAATTCTAGTTACAGACTCTAAGGAAAGAAAATCTATAAAAACACATAAAAATAAATTTGAAATAATTATTTTAAAATAACTCTGTGAGATACAAGAGAACACAAAATACAATACAAAAAGTCAAGATAAAGAACGTAAATGAGAAATTCAACAAGAAGATATCGATAATTTTAGAAGAACAACAAACAATCTTCCATGAATAATTCAAAGTTTTTTTTTTTTTTTCTTTGAGTTGGAGTCCTACTCTGTCGCCCAAGCTGGAGCGTAGTGGTGTGATCTCAGCTCACTGCAACCTCCCACTTCCTGAGTTCAAGTGATTCTCCTGCCTCAGCCTCCCAAGTAGCTGGGATTATAGGTGCCCACCACCACGCCCACGTAGTTTTTGCATTTTTAGTAGAGACAGGCTTCCACCGTGTTGGCTGGGCTGGTCTTGAACTTCTGACCTCAGGTGATCCACCCGCCTCGGCCTCCAAAAGTGCTGGGACTACAGATGTGAGCCACCGTGCCCAGCCTGAATTCAAAGATTGAAATAAAAAGAAATATATTAGAGAGCTTCAGCAGTATACCAGATAGAGCAGGAGAAATAACTTTTGAATCTGAAGACAGGTATTTTGAAATAACCCAGTAAGACACACACAGAAAAAAACAGAAAAGAGAGAGAAACAGGAAGAGAGAGAAACAAAGAAACAATGAAAGAAGAAAAAATATTTTAGGATAATAAAGAGATGTATGTGACATGTGGGACACCATTAAGTGAATAACTATTTACAGTTCTGGATTTCCAGAAGAAGAAAAATAGGGAAAAGCATGTAAAATCTATTTAATAGAATAATAGCTGAACATTTTCCAAATCGTAGGAAAGATGTAGACATCTACAAACATAAACCTGAAGAAATACCAAATAGGTTCAACTGAAGAAAAGTCCTCTCCAAGGCATATGATAGTAACACTGTCAAAACTCAAAGTCAAAGAGAATTCTAAAAACAGCAAGAGAAAAATGGAAAGTAACACTTAAGGGAATTTTCCCCAGATCAACATTAGATTTCTCAGCAGATGTCTTACAGGCCAATACAGAATGGAATAATGTAACAAAAGTGCCTATTGTTATGAGTTTTTGATACCAGCCATAATTAATTACCACAAAATCAATGACTACAAAAAACATAAATTGAGATTATTATTTTATCATTCTGGAGATCAGAAGTAAATAATCATCAAAGAGTTAGTTGGGTTGTCTTCATTCTGGAGGCTTTAAGAGAGAATCTGTTTCCTTGCCTTTTCAAGATTTTAGGGGAATATCTTAACTGGTGTCCACTTCTTCGTCTTCAACTTGTATTATCCTAACATCTGATTTTGTCATCACATCTCCTTTTCCTGACATTCACTGTTACAAAATTTAATGCAAAAAGCATTTCAGTACTGTGATATGTCAGGTTCACTAGAGGAATTTTTGATAATATTTGATTTTGCCAGTAAGTGGTTGGTAGCTCTGTATTAATTTCCTATTGCTGCTGTTACAAATTACCACAAATTTTGTGTCTTAAGATGATATCAATTTATTATGTTAGAGTTCTGAAGATTATATTCCTCAACTGCATCTTCTGGAATGAAAACAAGATGTCAGCAGAACTGGGTTCCCTCTGAAGGCACCAGGGGAGAATCTTTGCATTTTCCAGAGTCCACCCCCATTCCTAGGTTTGTGGGCTCTTCCTCCATCTTCATAATACCATATTTTATCTTCTGGCTACATCAATACCTCTTCTTCATCTAATTCTGACCCTCCTTCCTTCCTTTGGATAACACTTGATCCTCCTAGGAAATCCAGAATAATCCTTCCATCTCAATATTGTAAAACCACATCTTCAAAGTACCTTAAACTATGTAAGATAGCATGTCACAGGTTCTGGGAGTAGGATGTGGACTATTTTTGGAAGCTATTATTCAACCTTCCTTGCTGTCTTCCCTTCAGATGCAATGGTGTGACTAGCACATATTCTCACTGTTCCATTGGCTAGAAAAGCTTTTTAAAAATTTTCCTTTTCTCTTCTTATAACAGCAGTAGGTTTCTGCCAGTAAAATCAAACTAAATTCTATTGCCCTTGACCATTCATAATAAGGATTTTGTTGCTTAGGAGAGATAGATGGCATAGATCTGGGGAGAATATTGATTGTTGCTGCTAGTCCTCCCATTCAGCTACAGAAAATTATCACTTATGCTCCCAGAAACCCATTTTTACTTTTCTTTCCCACTAGAGATTTACATGTTGGTTCCCTGCTAAGTATGGGGGCGTTGTTTGGAATGGAGTCAGCAATTGCTGCTGTTCTCCTTCCGCAGCCAAAACGATGGGAAATATTTCTCAGGGTCCTCCCCAGTCTTTCCCTACGAGTACCACAGATGGAAGAGTTTCCAAGTGGCCAGGCGCGGTGACTCACGCCTGTAATCCCAGCACTTTGGGTGGCCGAGGCGGGCGGATCACGAGGTCAGGAGATCGGGACCATCCTGACTAACACGTTGAAATCCCGTGTGTGCTAAAAGTACAAAAAATTAACTGGGCGTGGTGGCGGGCGCCCTAAGTCCCAGAGCTACTTGGGGGGCTGAGGCAGGAGAATCGCTTGAACTCGGGAGGTGGAGGTTGCAGTGAGCCGAGATCGCGCCACTGCACTCCGGTCTGGGCAACAGAGCGAGACTCCGCCTGAATAAAACAAAAACAAAAGCAAAAAACAAAAAGTTCCCAAGAAGATATAAATGTTTTATGTCCATGTTCCTTAGGGGTTTTACACTTTCACTTTACTCCTCAGCAATTTATTAAAATTGCCTGGCTGAATCTTCTTACGAGGTTATATGGTGATCTACAATATCTGGCCCAGGTGAGCAAATTCTTCAATCTTCTTTCTCCCTGAACATGCCTGTTTCCCTCCAACTTTCAGCTTAGTTGTTTGTCCCATAACTACAGTTCTCCAACTTCTTCAAGAAAAGTCCTTAATTTACAATTTGTTTAGTTATTCTTTTTTTCTGTTTAAGTGTGAGAATTAATGCTTTATCTAGGGCTCTACCTCTCTGTATTCAGTCCAGAATACCTCATTCTCACTTAGTTCTCACTTACTTTTTTATTTTTTCCAAAGAAATCAGGAATATAACAACAAAAAAGAATTTCTAAAGCAACTCTTGAGGCCCTCAAACTTTTCCACAAAGTGGGTTGTGAAATCTGTAGAGTTGCCAAAGAAGGATATTCCTTAATGACCATTCTATGTATAGCAATGATAATTCATCTAGAAATAGATACATGTTGAAATTAAGAGTCACTTCCATTATTTAAGAACCCTTCATAAGTTCTAGACAACATTATTTAATCATTCCTTTGGTTTCTAGCTTCGCTGAATGGAACTTTCTTACATCTTTTTGTCACTGTTCCCCATCATTGTTTTGATGAAGAAAAAAAAAGTAGTTTTTCATATTATCGGTCAGCCACTATGAGGAACTACACCTTGAGCTCACAAAGGGTTGAGTATTACTGAAGGACTGGAAAGTCTTGACTGTTTATTAAACCTTTCCACACTAGTGGGACTAATCTGTAATATCTTCCAAAACTATGTAACATCTGCAATCTCTGTAGTGATCTCTCACCTTTGGGCAGCAGTTTTTTGCTGAGATTCGTGGATCATACTCTTAGCACTTAGAGTTTAGGAATTGGCCAAGGACAAAGGCAAGTTCCATGCATATCTTTAAAACTCATTTTCAGTGCCCCAATTCTCCTTGTTATTTACTCCCTCAGATACCTTTGTCAACATCAATCTTTGATCCCTGCTTGTTCCCCTCCAAGTCATGTATTTCTTTGCGTGGCCCCTATTTACTTGCTACAGGGTTTGGATAATGCACTGGAGGAAAGAGTAGAGTTGAATGCGGAGTTTATCTCCTGTGCTTCCTTTCCCTCCAAGACCGAGCACTGCATTTGTTCTTATGAAATGTGCTTCTGTATATAATGTTCTACCTTTTTTTCTACTGTATTCTGTCATAATTGAAAAACTACATAGACATGTTTTAAAAGAGAAATGATCCATAATAAATAAAATTATTCTAAATTATTGAAATTCTAGTTAAAGTAAATCACAAAATGTAAAAAAACACAAGCCAGAAATAACTGATGATGAATATTTTCTAATCTGGGCTTGGAAATGTTATTCTAAATAAATAAACAGAAGAAATGTAAAATACATCATATTATGCTTGGGCAAATAATCATTTAGAATTGCTATAGGTAAAAAATTTTAAATATATATGTATATAAGTGAGAAACACCAACACCAATATGTGCGTAAGGTATAGTATGAATTAAAATATTTTAAATAGTCGAGAAAATTAATAGAATATGATATATATACATATATATGTATACATATAAATTTTACATTAAGTTCTGGGATACATGTGCAGAGCGTGCAGGTTTGTTTCATAGATATACGTGTACCATAGAAGTTTTCTGCACACATTAACCCATCCTTGAAGTTCCCTATCTTTGCGCCATCCCCCGACAGGCCCTGTTGTATGATGTTCCCCTCCCTGTGTCTATGTGTTCTCATCTTTCAAGTTCTACTTATGAGAGAGAACATGCAGTGTTTTGTTGTCTGTTCCTGTGCTAGTTTGCTGAGGATGACAGCTTCATCCATGTTCCTTCGAATGACATGATCTCATTCCTTTTTATGCCTGCATGGAATTCTATGGTGTATATGTACCATATTTTCTTATTCTAGCACTGATGGGCATTTGGGTGGGTTCTGTGAATTTGCTATTGTTAATAGTACTGCAATAAATATTCGTGTGAATGTGTAATAAATATACGTATGCATCTAACTGGCGTGAGATGGTATCTCATTGTGGTTTTGATTTACATTTCTCTAATGACCAGTGATATTGAGCTTTTTATCACATGCTTGTTGGCTGCACAAATGTCTTCTTTTGAGAAGTACATATGCTTTGCCCATTTTTTGATGGGTTTGTTTATATTTTTCTTGTACACTTATTTAAGTTCCTTGTAAATTCTGGATATTAGACCTTTGTCAGATGGGTAGGTTGCAAAATTTTTCTCCCATTCTGTAGGTTTCCTGTTCACCGTAATGATAGCATTTTTTTTTTCTCTGCAGAAGTTGTTTAGTTTAATTAGCTCCCATTTGTCAATTTTGGCTTTTGTTGCAATTTCTTTTGACGTTATCGCCATAAAGTTTTTGCCCATGTCTATGTCCTGAATAGTATTGCCTAGGTTTTCTAGACTTTTTATGGTTTTGGGTTTTACATTTAAGTCTTTAATTCATCTTGAGTTAAATTTTGTATAAAGTGTAAGGAAGGAGTCCAGTTTCAGTTTTCTGCTTATGGCTAGCCAGTTTTCCCAGCACCATTTATTGAACAGGAGATCCTTTCCCCGTTGTTTGTTTTTATCAGATTTGTCCAAGATCAGATTGTTGTTGCCGTGTCTCTGCCAGGTTTTAGTATCAGAATGATGCTGATTTCATAATGTGAGTAAGGGAGCAGTCCCTCCTTTTCAGCTATTTGCAAGAGTTTCAGAAGAAATGGTACCAGCTCCTCTTTGTAGCTCTGGTAAAATTTGGCTGTGAATCTATTTGGTTCTGGGCTTTTTTTGGTTGTTAGGCTATTAATTATTGTCTCAATTTCAGAACTTGTTATTCGTCTATTAAGAGATTTAACCTCTTCCTTGTTTAGTCTTGGGACAGTGTATGTGTCCAGGAATTGATCAATCTACTAGATTTTCTAGTTTATTCACATAGAGGTGTTTATAATATAATCTGATGATACTTTTTATTTCTGTGGGGTCAGTAGTAATATCCCCTTTATCATTTTTATTGTGTCTATTTGATTTTTCTCTTTTTGTCATTATTCATCTAGCTAGTGGTCTATTTTGTTAATTTTTTTCAAAAAAAACAGCTCATTGATTTTTTTGGAAAGTTTTTTGGGTCACTATCTCTTTCAATTGTGCTCTGAACTTAATTATTTCTTGTCTTCTGCTAGCTTTTGAATTAGTTTGCTCTTTGCTCTTGCTTCTCTAGCTCTTTTAATTGTGATGTTATAATGCTAATTCGAGATCTTTCTAGCTTTCTAAAATAGGAATTTAGTGCTATGAATTTCCCTCTTTTTTTTTTTTTTTTTTTTGACAGAGTCTTGCTCTGTCGCCCAGGCTGGAGTGCAGTGGCGTGATCTAGGCTCACTGCAAGCCCTGCCTCCTGGGTTCATGCTATTCTCCTGCCTCAGCCTCCCGAGTAGCTGGGAGTACAGGCACCCACCACCACACCTGGCTAATTTTTTTTGTATTTTTAGTAGAGACGGAATTTCACTGTGTTAGGCAGGATGGTCTCGATCTCCTGACCTTGTGATCCGAATTTCCCTCTTAACACTGCTTTAGCTGTGTCCTAGATATTCTGCTATGTTGTCTCTTTGTTCTCATTGGTTTCAAAGAACCTCTTGATTTCTGCCTGGTTTCATTATTTATCCAGGAGTCATTAAGGAGCAGGTGGTTCAATATTCATGTAGTTGTATGGTTTTGAGTGAGTTTCTTAATCCTGAGCTCTGATTTGATTGTACTGTGGTCTGAAAGACTGTTAGGACTTCCATTCTTTTGCGTTTGCTGAGGAGTGTTTTACTTTCAATTATGTGGTAGATTTTAGAATAAGTGCCATATAGCACTGAAAAGAATGCATATTCTGTTTATTTGGGGTGGAGAGTTCTGGAGATGTCTATTTGGTCCACTAGATCTGGAGCTGAATTCAAGTCCTGAATATCCCTGCAAATTTTCTGTCTTGTTTATCTGTCTAATATTGACAGTGGGGTGTTAAAGCCTCTCACTATTACTGTGTGGGAGTCTAAGTCTCTTTGTAGGTCTCTAAGAACTTGCTTTATAAATCTGGGTGCTTCTGTATTGGGTGCACATATATTTAGTATAGTTAGCTCTTCTTGTTTAATTGATCCCCTTACCATTATGTAATGCCATTCTTTTTTTTTTTTTTTTATCTTTGTTGGTTTAAAGTCTGTTTTGTCAGACACTAGGATTGAAAAAATAAGCCCCTGGGTTTTTTATTTTTATTTTTATTGGTTTCCATTTGCTTGGTAATTTTTCTCCATCCCTGTATTTTGAGCCTTATGTGTGTCTTTGCACAGAAGATAGGTTTTCTGAATACAGCACACCAATGGGTCTTGATTCGTTATCTCGTTTGCCAGTCTGTGTCTTTTAATTTTGGTATTTAGCCCATTTACATTTAAGGTTAGTATTGTTTTGTTTTTTTTTTTTTTGAGACTGAGTCTGGCTCTGTCGCCCAGGCTGGAGTGCGGTGGCCGGATCTCAGCTCACTGCAAGCTCCGCCTCCCGGGTTCACGCCATTCTCCTGCCTCAGCCTCCCGAGTAGCTGGGACCACAGGCGCCCGCCACTTCGCCCGGCTAGTTTTTTTTGTATTTTTTAGTAGAGACGGGGTTTCACCGTGTTAGCCAGGATGGTCTCGATCTCCTGACCTCGTGATCCGCCCGTCTCGGCCTCCCAAAGTGCTGGGATTACAGGCTTGAGCCACCGCGCCCGGCCAGGTTAGTATTGTTATGTGTGAATTTGATCCTGTCATAATAATGCTATCTGGTTATTTTGCACACTAGTTGATGCAGTTTCTTCATAGTGTAATTGGTCTTTATATTTTGGTGTGTTTTCGCAGTGGCTGGTACTGTTTTTTCCTTTCCATATTTAGTGCTTCCTTCCAGGTCTCTTGCCAGGCGGTCCTGGTGGTGACAAAAATCCCTCAACCTGTCTGGAAAGAATTTTATTTCTCCTTCACTTATGCAGCTTAGTTTGGCTGGATATGAAATTCTGGGTTGAAAATTCTTTTCTTTAAGAAAACACCAATACCAACATGTGAGCACAATATTGTATAAAATAATCCAAATGTTTTAATATTCCAGAAAATTAATAAAATATGTAATATTTTCATAACAATTTGGGTATACAGATATTAGGAAATGTCAATGATATGAAAATGATTAGTATGTCAGATAGTTCAACAAATATGAAAATTGATAACATAATTATCAAATGTTCAGAAAACATTAAGGAACTATTTAATACTTAATGCTCTTATGGTGAATTGAAAGAATCAGTCTTTCTAAATGCCAGTGGAAGCAAATGACATGACTTTCCTGGCCAAGAAAGTTAGCGGTATTAATCACGTGAACAAAATTCCAAAAGTCTAAACACCTAATACATAAAGTAAGCAGTAATTACATGTAAAATTTTGAAATGTTTAAGTGTAGATGATAGTTGTAGAATTTATTCTTCATTCACCTAATATAATGTAGCCAATCTTGTAAATAATTCCCATGTCATGTTGCAATGATTATTTAAAAATCATTATTCAAATCTTTGTGCAGAAAGTGAACCCCAAAGCACAGATGAATTTTTACTATCTGTGCTTGTACATCTGGGGTAGGAGGCACAGGAAGGAAGGAAATAAAATTCTAATAAATCCTATCAATGGATAATAGAATACAAGCTTTGTTTTATTTATCCTCATGTAACTTTTTCATTATTTTTCAAGTTTTCTATTGTGGGCATATTTTATTTTTACAATAAAAAGAAACATTTGTTTACATTATCCTGCACATGCCATTATAACATTTCAAAATAAGTTTTACTATATGGCCGTTATGGATGATATTTACTGTGATTTTATATCCCAACTTTTCAATTAATAACAAGAAATAAAGGTGAGCAATGTACTAGACATTAATTAGGACTGAAAAATTAGTCAGTTATTTACATTATGCTATTGTATATATATAATAATATAGCATAGTCATACAAAGTTAACCATGACAAAATTTGCATTTATAGCCAAAAACCCTGGAGGTACAGAATGAAAACATGAGAATGAAGAGAACATACAAATGGAGTTATTTGTTAAACTAAAATGCGTTAACACCAAATCTATCTATAGAGAATGACTCCAACACATGATATACTTTGTGACAAAATAACATTTCAAAATGCTTGTACCAAGTGGGAAACATCAAGCTTGGAAAAGTGACCTAACATATTTTAACCCTTAACGTTTGTTCCAGAATTGCCACTGGGTCCATCAACCACCTGTCCTATGATTTTCGGCAACTGGTTGTATAATAATAGAGATGGCAGCTGTATATATATATATTCCTTGAAGTATTAGAACAATGTGAAAGCCAAGTTGAGAAATTTCAGATTTATAAGAAACTGGCCATACAATTTGTACTTAAACTCTCAGTATGTCCACAGTCGTTTATTCACCACTCACAAATTTCATAGCATTCTACTAAGTGCCACCTGAGAAATAAACAAGTAGAAAAGGCAAATGGCAATTCCTGTGCATCAAGATAAGAAAGTATGCACTTGAAAATGTGAGATAATTTATGTTTAGCATATATCAGTAAAAAAGGTATTAATACACAAATTTGAACTTTACATTCTTGAAACAACAAAAATAGTGAACAACGAAGTACAATTTTTCAGAAATAATGAGCAATGAATTACAAACCATTTTTAAATAGCTTTCATTATTCCGGTATTTGAACTCNGGCAACTGGTTGTATAATAATAGAGATGGCAGCTGTATATATATATATTCCTTGAAGTATTAGAACAATGTGAAAGCCAAGTTGAGAAATTTCAGATTTATAAGAAACTGGCCATACAATTTGTACTTAAACTCTCAGTATGTCCACAGTCGTTTATTCACCACTCACAAATTTCATAGCATTCTACTAAGTGCCACCTGAGAAATAAACAAGTAGAAAAGGCAAATGGCAATTCCTGTGCATCAAGATAAGAAAGTATGCACTTGAAAATGTGAGATAATTTATGTTTAGCATATATCAGTAAAAAAGGTATTAATACACAAATTTGAACTTTACATTCTTGAAACAACAAAAATAGTGAACAACGAAGTACAATTTTTCAGAAATAATGAGCAATGAATTACAAACCATTTTTAAATAGCTTTCATTATTCCGGTATTTGAACTCTTCAAGACAATGATTATCATAAATTAATTAAGAGTACTGAGTTTCCAGAAGTCAAATCTCAGCCCAACAAAATTAATTTCTTTGATATTTAGCCAACCAGCATTTGAGGAAGCCTGAAGGAAGACATGTTTTAGTGTTGAATATTAAGTCCATAGCTTGTTCTTGAAAAAGCAAGCTGCTGGAAAAACTTCTCTTTACATGTTTTTATCCTTCTTCTTCTTTTTTTTAAATCTGTTTGTCCCTCTCTTTCTAAATAGTGCAACATTTAATAAATCTACCACTGACAGATGTGAAGCACCACTGCTGAAACTAAAGTAGTTGTGGCTTTTGAGTAATAGAAGTTCCCTGCAGCAGACAAAGCTTTTAAAGAACACTGTTTTGAAATTTAAAATGAGTATGCGCATGGGATGAGAATTACTTCTTGAAGATCCTTACATCTTCGATTTAGAGGCTTTCCTAGTTTGATTTATGAGATAATTCCTCGTTCAGAGAGGTCTGATGTGGTGGACTCCAGTGGCCCAGATGTTTACTCCTGCCGGGTGTGCCTCCATTACGAGGAAGTCACTCAATGTTTGACCTATTTTTTATTTTCCTGGAAAACGAGAGGGCTGTGTGGTGTGTGGACATTGGCATTACTTGGCAACTTATTAGAAATGCACAATACCACATGTCGTTCCCTACCTACTAAATTAGAATCTCCATTTTATTAAGGCTCCCAGATGAGTCATATGCATGGTAATATTTGAAAAACACTGGGCTAGATATTACTGTGTTCTATTGGCTCAATATTTTTACCTATTTCAACACAGAGAAAAGTGACTTTAATTTCAATGACAGTGTAAAATGGCAGCTAAAATGAGAAATGATACAGCATGCTCTGTCTTTAGAGAGGTAAATCAAGCTGACCAGGATCCTAAATGGCCCTTACCATAAATTGCCCCTTTGTTACTTGAAAAAAAAAGCATGTATAATAATGTACATAGAATGTTAATATTTTGGTAGAGTTTTGAAAATTTGCAAAATCTGAATATTAAAAAGGGCATTGTTCTTGGTTTTAAGAAATTAATAGTATTATACAATACAAAATTAGCACATTTATAATGATTTTTTAATACGTCTTGTGGACAGACATTTTCAAAGAAGTGGGACGTCATTCCAAAGAGCGGATATTTTGGTGGGGATTCTGATCATGTCTAATATTATTTTCTATTTATATGTAAATAAGAAACACAGCATTTAAAAATATCAATAGCTTAAGAAATTGGAAAATGATCTAGCCTCCAGCCTAGTCCATTTATTGATTATTCTCTCCTCAAGCACTCTGAGATGGACCAAGTTCTTTCCCTCTACTCAGTTATTTCTCTCAATTCCATTCCCCTATTGATTTGGAAAATATTGCAGATAATGAGCATGGAAGAATATCGGAGAATAGCCTTTAAATATATATGTAATATTCTACTTAAATGTTTCAAATAAACATTATGATTTCATTTTGGAGTTCCTTTTAAGTCCTCTGCATTTGTTACTCACACAGCAGGTATCCCTCTTGCTGATTTCCAACCATTTATCTCATGTAGGAAGTAGGTCAGAAAACACCATGAATTTCTTTCCTTCTGCCAGCCAGCACATTTAAAGTACTCATTTGGGGATCCACGGACAAAAATATGGTTGATAATATCAACACTAAGTGTTGGCATATAATTTCCTTCAAAATTTACTAGTGCCATAGTGATAAGCAATTTTTTTCTCTATTATGACTGGGGAAGTGGTATTGCAGATTTACCTGAAATAAAACAAACTGGTGGTAAAAGCAGTTAGGGACATATCAAAGTTTTGCTGGTCTCAGGTTTTTCAGACTTCCTTCCTTCCTTCCTTCCTTCCTTCCTTCCTTCCTTCCTTCCTTNTTCAGACTTCCTTCCTTCCTTCCTTCCTTCCTTCCTTCCTTCCTTCCTTCCTTCCTTCCTTCCTTCCTTCCTTCCTCCTTCTTAAATCAGCTAAGGTCATCAGGAAGGAGAGAGAGATCAGGGGACATAGTGAAGATTCAGGTCATTCCATTAAACAAGGTTCCCAACATTGTGACAACTGCTCATAGCTCAACTAAATAGGCTTAGGCTTCAAATATTTGTTTTGTGTGTAACCAAAGCTCTCAATCATGTGGTAAGGCTATCATTGCTTAAGTCATTTATTTTAGCTTTGGGAACCCCCTTTACTAAGTAGCCTTAGCTGATTTGGGCTTAACTTAAGCAGTACCAACTAATTTTTAGTCCTCTTTAATGTGGGGCATCCACTTTTCCATTATCAAGGTCCTATCTCTTAGGTTCTCATCCATTTTTAACATAAGGGGCCAGTGGAGTTTTCTTAGAATAGAGCTCACCACATACTTTCTATAGATTTCTTTATATCACTTTCTTATTCTCCAGTGGGTAACCTTTACTAGCATTATAAACCCAATCCAGGTCAGTAAGAACCTGGAATCTCATCAATTTCTTTTCTGAGCATTCCTGTGAGTTTACGTGCCTAAGGGAAAACTCCCTGAGAAAGACAAAGCTCTCTTATTTCAACTAGGAGGGGACCTTCCATTGCCATCTCAAAATTAATCTAAGTTGATGTAATAAATGCAAGATAGGTAGGCCCACAAAAGAATACAGCTGTTGTCATGGCTTCTCAACAAGCATTGCATGCCTTCTTTTCTCATCTCCTAAGTGGACCAGCGAAAATTACAACAATGTATTTGATTTATACTCACAAAGTTGATGAGTTTCCCCCCTTTCCTTCTCATTGTGTTTCCATAACTATTACCCATAAGGAGTCATAATCTTCTGCCCATCTGAGATATATCCTAGTATAATCTTAATTGTTGCAATAGGGCAAGCAGGAGGCTGATTGCTAGATTGACAAGTAATCTTACTTGCATAGAGCAGGGTTAGTACAAGAATGGCACTGTTCAAGCTACAATAATTAAACCTTCTCCCTGGTAAATGGAATCAGACAATAAAAGGAAATGATTTATTGCTGTTTTGACCATGTAATTTCACCAATATATTGACTATTGAATGTCATGGGTTTTCCACATATTCTTTTAATCATCTACGGAGCCTTCATTCTTCATTTTTGGAAAGCTATGTTTTTTGCTTTTTGTTTTCTTATTATCATCGTTAAAATGTCATATGTTTTAAAGAGTATAAAATTTTAACCAACATACCAGCTAACAGGTTAGCCTACCACAGTTTCTTGGATCTGACAGGACCCAAGGACTCCTGAGTCAACAGTTTATTAATCTTAGAAATCAGAGTAGCTAGAGTATCATCATCTTGGTGTCACTTTTCAACATCTCAATTCTCAAAGACCAACAGAAATAAAACCAAGTGGTACCCAGTGATGCAGTAAATTGTATTGAAAGAGAGGACCCAAGAGTCTACAAAATCCCAATCTTTATCCTGAACACTAAGAATGGCCATTAGTTTTTCCAAAGAGAGACACTATCACCGTCTTCCAAGGTTGTAAGCAAACCTGCCCTTTGCTCTAGAGGAAGACACTATCTCTATCTTCCAAAGCTGTTTGCTATATAGATATCCTTAAAAAAGTCATCTAAAAAAGTTGACATTCAATGCCTTTGGTTACCCGATGTGCAGAAATGCAATAGATGCATGGATAATTGCCTCCTAACAATATATTATTTCTTAGAATTTCTGCTTTTTTCTCACACATTTTGAAATGTTTCTTAAAATCTCTCACTTAATTTGGTAATTTGCATATTTTATTGTTATATTATGAGCATCTGCATATTTTATTCTTGGGCTTTTGCATATTTTATTATTATATTCTGACAATGTATTATGACCCTACCCTAGGCATATAATTACAATGTTAAGCTGAATAAAACAGTCTCTCTTATATTTGTGCTACTAGCTTATTTGTAACCACCTTTCTCCCAGGAAGGTTAAAAAAAAAAAAGAAGAACTAATTTTTTTTTTTTCTAAAGATTATAGTATTTGCAGGACTGTCCAATATTTCGGCTTCCTGTGCCACTTTGGAAGAAGAATTGTCTTGTGTCACACATAAAATACATTAACACTGATAGCTGATGAGAAAAAATAAATCACAAAAAAACCTCATAATGCTTTAAGAAAGTTTACAAATTTGTGTGGGCCACATTCAAAGCCATCCTGGGCCACATGTAGCCCCTTGGCCACAGGTAGGACAAGCTTATATTATAGCATACACTTCTAGTGGCTATTAGGTTTTACATATTTTTATGTGTTATAATATGTAAAGCATATTATAAAGAATTCTGTATGTATTACATGCATACAGAAACTGACAGTCAGAAAGATAACATAATATATATGTTATCCCTTAGCAGTATTTGAGTTTTAATTGAGGCCTGTTATTCTCAAACTTTTATTTGTAAGAACATTTCTACAGGAAATAAATCCTTTGCTTGTTGTTCATAGAAAATCTTGGTTTCGATGATTACTTTTCTATTTGTTAAATATCAATTTTTTTTTTTTACGTTGGATCTTGGCTACAACAATAGTTCTTATGGCTTTATTATAACAAGTTTTGGAGTAAGAAAACTTTTGTCATTCTAATATAAGAGCCTTGAAATAAATTATCAAACAACTCTAAGCCTCAGTTTCCTCAGATACAAATTTAGAATATATGCCATGAGGATTCCTACGATTCTTGTAAAAATGTATGAATGGCATATAGTTTAATATGTGAGACATAGTATACATTCACTCAGCAGTAGTTTACTATAATTTACAAATCTCTATACCAAAAAAAAAAAAAAGATTCCAATATCTACATTTAAAAAGCACTGTCAACAGTTGGTTAAATAAAAGCTTTATTTTCCAGAAAACAAAGTCATTTCAAGAGAGTTTATTTGAGGCTATTAATATGTGTTAAAACTGAATGACTTCTTTCATTCAGTTTTATACTTGGGTTTCTAACAGGCCTGTGCAGATCACATTAAATATTAGGACTAACACATATTTTGCCTTCCTGCAGTAGGGGTATGTGGGCAAATGGCATCTGAAATACATACGATGCAAAAACTATATGTATCTGCAAGGTTAATGGGCCCTCCAAAATGAGAACATATCCATTATTTTAATATAAGTGTTTGCATTTTTAAGTTATCAGTTTATTTAAAAATTGCTAGGTAGACTTGCCCCATCTCAGCCCTTAAATAGAAAAATAGTAAAATTGATTAATGTAGTCATTATGTTCTTACATTATGTTCTTATTCATATTATGCATTGTAAGTGTCCATGTGTAAAAAGTCAATAAAATATTTCCTTTCAGGCAATTTTTACAAGTGTGTCTATTCTTTTCAGTTGCTTTCTCAGGCATGCCAGCAACAATGTGTTTTGAAGTCTGCTAACATACAGAAATAAATATCAGAGCTCTGCAAGGCAAGATACTTGTTTGCACTTTTATACTAAACAGATGATCATTCCCAAAGGGTTCATCTGAAGCAATATCTGAAACATTTCACAGAATTTCCAGTGAAGTGCACTTGTTTCCAAATTTTAGCTAGTAAAATATTAGACATTACAATTTTGGAACATATAAGTGAATGTTTCTGCCAACCAATTTCAATCAACCATAACTTTTCTTCCAATTTTTTCTCTAGTGCCTGTTGAAAATTCATATGCTCTACCATCTCCATTAAATTCTCATATTCATTAGAACATGAGACTGATATTGAAGCCAAGCATTTTATCATCATAATAATTGGTTTTTGTATGAGTCTTTTTATGTTTAAAACATATTGAAAATCTCAAAATTTTTCACATTATACCTTAGAGCAAGGTTTTAGTAATTATATTAATCAGTAATCTAGTTCGTAACTGCCAACGAGAATTTTAAAATAGAAGTGAAGGAGGAAAATAGGTAATCATAATGGATCTTTCCTTAGCTCAGGAAAATATCCCTATATCCAGATTCATCTGACTGTCATACAAAGTGTATGAAATAAAAACAAAAAAATGAAAAGATTAAAATTGAACACTGGAAGCTTTTTCAGAAATGATTTTTATGTAATTTCCTTCCATGTTTATTCTGAAAAATAGCTAAATTAAGGTGGTTATCCCAATATGATATTGCTATAATTTGTTTTTATTATTTATTTAGTTAATTTAAAAATGTTACTCGCCTGGAGACTACTTGTGTTAAGTCACATGAAAATTGTAATTTTATTTCTGTTTGTCAAAATATTTGAATTAGATAAAATATAATCAAGAGAAGGTTTGCTGAACAGGTTTAAAATTTCTAGTTCATATGTAATAGGAATGTAAAAACATTTGGTTTACTCTAATGAACTGAGGAATCTTAAAGACAAAACATGTACAGATTATAAGCTTTTTCAAGGAAGTCAAGAATTTTCTGCATTTTGTATAGCATGTGATACATAATATTGTGTCTGGTATGCTAGTAGAGGCTCACTGACACATACTGATTAAACCTTGATGGATATTATAGATACAATTCAAAATTAGCTTAATAACCTAGTTAACTCATAAATATAGTCTATAAAATAAATTATATCGGAAATTAGATGTAAGTTATTTTGGGCTGACATGATATTCCCTAGGGAAGCAACATTTACAATTGTTTATTTTCTATTTTATTTTTCAGTTTTATTTTAAGTTCAGGAGTTATTGTGCAGGACGTGCAGGTTTGTGACATAGGTAAATGTGCATCACGAGGGTTTGTTGCACAGATTATTTCATCATCCAGGTATTTATTATCCATTCGTTAAAAAATTGTTTCTTTTATTGTTAAATTGTTTGAGAAGTCGATTAGCATGCCTGGTTAGAAAATATGTTCAATGGTAGGGGAATTGTGGTTTTACAAAAAGTATTTAGAATGTTTTAACATTATAATGGTTTAACCTTTAGCAGCAATCTGAGGAAATCTAATAAATGGAAGATCTAGCTATCAAAGTGTCTTAAAGAGCTAGAGGTAACCGGGACCTTTTGTGATGTGTCCTGTGAGGGTGTTTTGTGTGTAATAACAGGGTAGAGAAGCAGCGACTTTTGACCATGATTTTATATGAAGCTTTTGAAAGACTAGGGAAATATTACCCCTCATTTGAATTGATCAGCACCTTCATATGTGGTCAATCAGACAGTCAATCAGTTTCTTTTTTCTCCATCTAAAACCCAGGAAAATATTTCGGAAATGTCCTAGTCTTCATCTCACAAAATTTTCCACAGCAAACTTTAAGTATTGTATTTTCTGGGAGCTGGAAAGTGTCATTAGCGTATTACAAATGAGGGAAATAAGGTTTGGAGATGTAATGTGACATATCCAAATCACTTGCTTTCTCCAATTTCCTGTAGTCTAGTACTTCTGCATTTGTAGAAGTGAAAGTGGTGAATAAAGGATAGTTAGTGAAAATCAGGATAAGGGATAAGATGATAAAGCAGTTTGACTAATTTCACTCAATTCTTTGAAATAAATATTAAACTATGTCTTTTATTTATTTATTTAACACCACCTATTTGCCATTTTAACTAATCCCTCAGTCATACCATACCACCTGGGTAATGGGTTCTCTTAATAATATCACAGTAGACACCTTTAAATTTTCAGTTGGTTTTGATTATTAAATTATCTGGACAGTTTTGGTTTACAAGATTTCTGCAATGCAATATAAAGCATAAGTTCCATATTGGAGTCAAAGCTGCTAGTATAAGTTGGATGAGTGTCTCCACTCGTGTCTCGTGTGTCTGAGAGGATAAGGGGCACTCAGGGACAGGTGTAGGTGGCTCTTTCAAACTCACATCTCTTTTCTACTGACTTATTTTCTTGGTGAAAGGCTGGGAAGAAGGAGAAAGCATTAAATGAAATATGTTTATCTGTATTAGTATTTGAGTGTGTGTCACTTGGCCATCACCTTATTTTTTTTGCAAGTGATAATAAAAATCATGTAAAGATAGAAGATAGTAGGTTTCTTCCCAACTCACTCCCTTTATGCTTATCAAAACTGACCTAAGTTATTGCATTTGATCTTGCTGTCGATAAATACAGGCAAAAGCAGACCTTGCTGACTCAAGCTCAAACGCCGGTCTCAAACATCAGTGGACATGGAGAAGAGTGAACTTACTCAGTTTGGCATGTAGAAAGGGGTGCTGGTGGGATGTTCTTAACAGGCCTGAAACTCTAAATCACACACTGGTGGTCCCAGCAAATATATGAGACCAGTTCCATATATCCTTCACAACTCTAACTTGGCAAAGGTAAGATCCATTTTCTGCCACCTTTCAGAAACATATATTTGAGGGTTTTCCCTACTAATCTCAGCCTGACCATACCATCTTTCCTCAGTCCTTTGTTGCTCATCCTCATCCCATTTAAACTTAGTCTCATAAGTGGAAGTCATTAAGCCCAATGGCCAAGTAGATATCCTACTGGGGAAGTAAATAATTAGCCCTGCCTCATAGACACCCACAGAAATTACAAGCAATTCACCAGTGACCACCTAATGCCATATTGGTAATGAGAGTCAGTCAATAATCCTTTCTTGAGGGAAAAAAGAAATGGGATAACTTATCTTCATGATTTTTCCTTCCTCAAAAGACTACCTGTGTCCCTATGTCCCAAGTGTAGTTCTCCTAAATTGGAAAAGGCAAGTGGGATAGAAATGCAATCACACTCCTGCTAAAATAGTGTTTCTCATCAGGCTCTGATCTCACAGCTTGCTGTTCTCTGAACTCAGAATGTAGGGTACTGATATTGACTTTTTTTTTTCTCAGTTGTTGGTTTTACTAGTTTTAGTCAATTATATAAAAAATAGTCAATTTCTCCAGCTTGGCAAATTAATCTATCATGTTCCAAAAAGAAAAAAAACAAAAACAAAAACAAAAAAACCCGAAATACATTCTGTCATTAGAATTCTAAGATATTGTAAAGGTAAATTTTGCATCTTTTTTAGGAGTCGAGGCCAGACTTGGTGAAGAGCCTTGGATAGGAATACAAAATATTATGCTTGCCCTTTTTTCTTTTGTACGTTCTTCAAACTTCATTGAGCAATAATCTCTTTCATCATGTTTTAAACTTTGTCTATGTTTCCTATAGAGCAATCTTTCTTGTGAGGAATTGTTTTGTGGAAAGTTGGGAAAGAATTGTCAGAGTTTTCTCAAGCTTTATTGTGTAAAGACTGACTGCAATACTTGTTATAAAGATATTCAAGAGAGCTATTCAAAGGAGTCTGCTTCAGTGAGACTAAGGCAGAGAACAGGATGGATACAATAATCTGTTTTTAAAAATCAGCTTCACAATATCTGACAAAGATTAAAAGACTATAATTTTAAAAACAAGGTTTTGCTAAGTTTTAATGCATTTTAACATAGTTTATAGGATAACTGAAAGTTTCAGCCTAAGTAAATTTAATGACCTTTCTAGAATTATATTGATATGGTTTGGCTGTTTTGTCCACTCTATATCTCATGTTAAAATGTAATCCTCAATGTTGGAGGTGTGGCTTGATGGGAGGTATTTGGATCACGGGGATATAGGGTAAAAATATCTGATAGCAATAATTTAAGCATACTCTTAGAATGACCCTCTATGGCAGAAACATCTGAATATGTGTTCTGAGGTAAGAAATTGGGGGGTGGCCAATCTGGAAAATTGTTCCTTGTCTATAAGAAACATTTGAACCCCTGTCCCATCTCTTAGAACATGGGCCATTAGGATATTGGGGCCGTGAGTTTTGCATTGGATGAAGGTTACCAGTTGGATGTCGATAAGGGGAGGGTATTAAGTGAAAATGCTATATAAATACATGCTATGTGCAGGCAGTTGAGGTTTTCCTGCTCAGCCCACTGCCACTGGATGGTAGGAAGGTGGACACCTTGTCTGGCCCACTGCCACTGGGCCATTTCTCTTGTCTATTCTGCCACTACTGGACTGTCTTCCCTGTAAGTGCATAATAAAAAATCATGGCTCATTTGCTGGCTTTAAGCCTCTTCTTTGGCCTCTTGAACCTTTTGCATTTCCTATTGAGGTTCATAGGGGTTTAACACAACAGGGGATAGATCCTCTCATGAATGGCTAGGAGCCCTTCCCATGGTAATGAGTTCTTGCTCTGTTAGTTTGAGCAAGAACTTGTTGTTTAGAGGAGTCTGGCACCTCCTGCTTTCTCTTTTGTACACTCTCATCTTGCAACATCCCTGCTCTTTGAGGTCATCAGCCTCAAAGATCAAAGGTAGATAAATCCACAAAGATGAGTAAAAACCAGCACAAAAATGCTAAACATTCCAAAAACCAGAAAGCCTCTTCTTCTCCAAATGATCACAACTCCTCTCCAGCAAGAGTACAAAACTGAACAGAGAATGAGTTTGACAAATTGACAGAAGTAGGCTTCAGAAGGTGGGTAATAACAAACTCTTCTGAGCTAAAGGAGCATGTTTTAACCCAATACAACAAAGCTAAGAACCTTGACAAAAGTTTGCGAGAACTGCTAAGTAGAATAACTAGTTTAGAGAAGACCTAAATGACGTGATGGAGCTTAAAAACACAGCATGAGAACTTTGTGAAGCATACACAAGTATCAATAGCCAAATCGATCATGTGGAAAAAATGATATCAGAAGTTGAAGATCAACTTACTGAAATACGGCATGAAGACAAGATTAGAAAAAAAAAAAAAGAATGAAAAGGAATGAACAAAGCCTCCAAGAAATATGAGACTATGTGAAAAGACCAAATCTACGATAGAGTGGGGTCCATGAAAGTGAGGGCAAGAATGGATCCAAGTTGTAAAACACACTTCAGGATATGATCCAGGAGAACTTCCCCAGCCTAGCAAGGCAGGCCAACACTAAACTTCAGGAAATACAGAGAACGCCACAAAAAAAGATAATCCTCGAGAAGTGCAACTCCAAGACACACAACTGTCAGATTCTCCAAGGTTGAAATGATGAAAAATGTTAGGGTAGCCAGAGAGAAAGGTCAGGTTACATACAAAGGGAAGCCCATCAGACTAACATCAGATCTCTCTGCAAAAACCCTGCAATCCAGAAGAGAGTGGGGGCCAATATTCAACATTCTTAAGGAAAATAATTTTCAACCCAGAATTTCATACCCAGCCAAACTAAGCTTCATAAGTGAAGGAGAAATAAAATCCTTCACAGAGAAGCAAATGCTGAGGGATTTTGACACCACCAGGCCTGCCTTACAAGAGCTTCTTAAGGAAGCACTAAGTATGGAAAGGAAAAACTGGTAGCAGCCACTGCCAGAACACACCAAAATATAAATACCAATGACACTATGAAGAAACTTCATCAACTAATGTGCAAAATAGCCAGCTAGCATCATAATGACAGGATCAAATTCACACATTTAAATTTACATTTAACTGTAAATGGGCTAAATGCCCCAATTAAAACACACACACTGGCAAATTGAGTAAAGAGTCAAAACCCATCGGTGTGCTGTATTCAAAAGACTCATCTCATGTGCAAAGACACACATAGGCTCAAAATAAAGGGATGGAGGAAGATTTATGAAGCAAATGGAAAGCAAAAAAAAAAAAAAGGTTGCAATCCTAGTCTCTGGTAAAACAGACTTTAAACCAACAAAGATAAAAAGACAAAGAAGGGAGTTACATAATATTACATAATGGTGAAGGGGTCAATGCAATAAGAAGAGCTAACCATCCTAAATATATATGCACACTGTACAGGCACACTCATAGTCATAAAACAAGTTCTTAGAGACCTACAAAGAGAATTAGACTCCCACACAATAATAGTGGGAGACTTTAACATCCCACTGTCAATATTAGATCAATGAGACAGAAAATTAACAAGGATATTCAGGACTTGAACTCAGCTCAGGACCAAGCAGACCTTATAGACATTTACAGAACTCTCCACCCCAAATCAACAGAATATACATTCTTCTCAGCACCACATAGCACTTGCTATAAAATTGACCATATAATTGGTAGTAAAATACTCTTCAGCAAATGCAAATGAATGGAAATCATAAGGAACAGTCACTCAGACGACAGTGCAATAAGATTAAAACTCAGGATAAAGAAACTCACTCAAATCCACACAACGACATGGAAACTGAAAAATCTGCTCCTGAATGGCTATTGGGTAAACAACAAAATTAAGGCAGAAATAACGAAGTTCTTGAAACCAAGGAGAACAAAGAGACAATGTATTAGTATCTCTGGAACACAGCTAAAGCAGTATTAAGAGGGAAATTTACAGCAATAAATGCCCACATCAAAAAGTGAGAAAGATCTAAAATAGGCACCTTATATCACAATTAAAAGAACTAGAGAAGCAAGGGCAAACAAATTCAAAAGGTAACAGAAGACAAGAAATAACTAAGATTGTAGCAGAACTGAAGGAGATAAAGACATGAAAAACCCTTAAAAAAATGAATCCAGGTGCTGGTTCTTTGAAAAGATTAAGTAAATAGATATACCACAAGCCAGACTACTAAAGGAGAGAAGAGAGAAGAATCAAATAGACACAATAAAAAAATGATAAAGGGGATATCACCACTGATTCCACAAATATACAAAATACCATCAGAGAATACTATAAACACATCTATGAAAATAGAATAGAAAATCTAGAGGAAATGGGTAAATTCTTCAACACATTCACCCTCTCAAGACTAAACCAGGAAGAAGTTGATTCCCTGAATAGATGAAAAACAAGTTCTGAAATTGAGGCAGTAATTAATAGCCTACCCATTAAAAAATAAGCGCAAGACCAGACAGAATCACAGCCAAATTCTACCAGAGGTACAGAGAGGAGCTGGTACCATTCCTTCTGAAACTTTTTCAAATAATAGAAAAAGAGGGACTCCTCCCTAACTCATTTTATAAGGCCAGCATCATCCTAATTCCCAAACCTAGCAGAAACACAAGAAAAACAGAAAATTTCAGGCTAATATTCCAGATGAACATTAGTGCGAAAATCTTCAATAAAATACTGGATAGCTGAATACAGCAGCACATCAAAAAGCTTATCCACCATGATAAAGTTGGATTCATCCCTGGGATGCAAGACTGGTGTAACATACACAAATCAACAAACTAACCCATCACATAAACAGAACCAATGATAAAAACCACATGATTATCTCAATAGATGCAGAAAAGACCTTCAATAAAATTCAACACCTCTTTATGCTAAAAACTCTCAATAAACTAGATTTTGACGGAACATACCTCAAAATAATAAGAGCTATATATGACAAACCCATAGCCAATACCATACTGAATGGGCAAAACCTGAAGCATTCCCTTTGAAAACTGGCACAAGACAAGGATGCCGTCTCTTACTGCTCCTATTCAACACAGTATTGGAAGTTCTGGCCAGGGCAATCAGGCAAGACAAAGAAAGAATTAGTGTTCAAATAGGAAGAGAGGAAGTCAAGTTGCCTCTGTTTGCAGAAAATATGATTGTATATTTAGACAACCCCATCATCTCAGTCCAAAAAATCTTTAAGCTGATAAACAACTTCAGCAAAGACTCAGAATACAAAATCAATGTGTAAAAATCATAAGCTTTTCTATACACCAATAATAGCAAGTAGAGAGCCAAATCATGAGTGAACTCCCATTCACAATTGCTACAAAGAAAATAAAATGCCTAGGAATACAACTTGCAAGGGACGTGAAGGACCTCTTCAAGGTGAACTACAAACCACTGCTCAAGGAAATAAGAAAGGATACAAAAAATGGAGAAACATTCCATGCTCATACATAGAAACAATCAATATCATGAAAATGGCCACACTGCCCAAAGTAATTTATAGATTCTATGCTATTCCCATCAAGCTACCACTGACTTTCTTTACAGAACTAAGGAAAAAAAAATACTTTAAATTTCATATGGAACCAAAAAAGAGTCCATATAGCCTAGACAATCCTAAGCAAAAAGAACAAAGCTGGACGTATCAAACTCTACCTAACTTCAAACTATACTACTAAACTAGAGTATCCGAAGCATGATACTACTGGTACCAGAACAGATATATAGACCAATGGAACAAAAGGGAGACCTCAGAAATACCACCACACGTCTACAATCATCTGACCTTTGACAAACCTGACAAAAACAAGCAATGGGGAAAGGATTCCTTATTTAATAAATAGTACTGGCGAAACTAGCTAGCCATATGGAGAAAACAGAAACTGGACCCCTTCCTTACACACCTCATACAAAAATTAACCCAAGGTGTATTAAAGACTTTAATGTAAGACCTAAAACCATAAAAACCCTAGAAGAAAACCTAGGCAATACCATTCAGGACATAGGCATGGGCAAAGACTTCATGACTAAAACACCAAAAGCAATTGAAACACAAACTAAAATTGACAAATGGGATCTAATTAAACTAAAGAGCTTCTGATGAGCAAAATAAACTATCATCAGAGTGAAAAGGCAACCTATAGAATGGGAGAAAATTTTTGCAATCCATCCATCTGACAAAGATCTAACATCCAGAATCTACAAGGAACTTAAACAGATTAACAAGAAAAAAAATTCAAAAAGTGGGCAAATGATATAAACAGACACTTCTCAAAAGTGCCCTCTTTCCAGGGAAGTGAATGATTCTGTCTCGCTGAGGTTCCTGGTGTCACTGGGGTATGAAAAACAAACTGCTGCAGCTAGCTCAGTGTCTCCCCAAACAGCTGCCCAGTTTCATGCTTGAAACCCAGGGCCCTGGTGATGTAGGCACACGAGGGAATCTCCTGGTCTGCAGACTGCAAAAACCATGGGAAAGGCATCGAATCTGGGCCAGATAGCACAATCCCTCACCACTTCCCTTGGCCAGGAAACGGAGGCCCCCTGCTCCTTGCATTTTCTGGGCGAGGTGACACCCCACCCTACTTCTGCTCACCCTCCGTGGACTGCACCTACTGCCTAACCAGTCCCAGTGAGATAAACATGACACCTCAGTTGGAAATGCACAAATCACCTGCCTTCTGTGTTAGTCTAGCTGGGAGCTGCAGACGGGAGCTGTTCCTATTTGGTCATCTTGCCAGATCTCTCCAATCGCACCTACTTTTCAATCTTCAGTTAGTGTTCAATTGTGGAGACAAGCTCTGGGTTCTAGAAACCCATAATGTGAAGGATGCAGATTATAGTAGAAATATTCTCTTCCTGAATGTGGAAATCAATTTGTTTTATTTTCTGAGGTATTTCACATAAGTCTGGGGGACAAACTGAACAGAAAATAATTTTCTTTACTTCGTATATGTGTCTTTCCTTTCATTTGGTGCATAGGATGTCATATTATAAGGTTATTTCATATTTAGCATGCAGGAAACAGCAGGAAGCAGAATAATGAAGTGAGAGTCAAGACATTAAGACAGATCTCTAAGTTTAACTAGAAAGGTGGCATAATATGCTGACTTTATCACAGAGGTGGTATTTGCATATTTCTTAAGACCTGATATATCTAGGGACATTCTCAAATATACGAGTGGTTTTTAATACCACATTTCAGGACTTCTATAAGGATAATTTTCTGTATTATTTTATTTTTTTCCTCTTGAGTAAATTACAATGCCTTTCCAATATTTTCCACCTATTTTACTCTACAATACAAAATATGAAACCCTTGTTTTTTACCATTCGACAAGACAATTCTGGAATGATGGACATTTTTCTTAATTGAGGCATTTAGTTTAACAGGAAAGTTTTAAATTTTTCTTACTTATCACTGAGGATTTGTTTAATAGTGAGGTTTGCAAAATTCACCAATGCACGCTGAATGCAAGCTGAAGAGTCAATTGATTCTCAATTTAGGGAAATTAGTTCCCAAATAATACAAAACAGCATCTCATATATAAGTGGATACAAAGAAAATATTACCTCAGATGGTGAAAAACATTTTATTTTTCAGGAACTGACAAAAGAAATCTGCAATGCACACTGTCAAAGAATTCCATAGGTAGATTGAACAACACTCCACTGGAACACTATTGTGAATATAGTATGATAAATAGATTCACCACACAGAGTTATGATATGTCAATGAAAGAAATGTCCTCTAAAGCATCATTGTGCAAAACATGATTCACAGATCAGAAATATAGGTATCAGTTGGGAGTGTGGTAGAAATTCAGAATCTTATGCCTCACCTGAAACCTACTGTGTCAGAATCTGGATTTTATTAATGTTCAATCTTCTCCTTAAAACACACACACACACACACACACACACACACACACACACACATTCCAATATACATGACTTCATTCATAGTTTAGATGAAACTCTAACTTAGTACACCTATTTAGCCAGGGTTTCTTTTCAGTAATTTTGAAATGAATGTCTCTTTTGAGTCCCCTGTCAGAAGCCAAAGCTGCATATTATTAATTTCATTAACTGATATCTTGATAATCACATTTACATTTAATTTTTGTAGAAATGTCATACAGTACATATGTATACATTGTTATATGGTTTGCAATACATATTATCAAAGATAGTGCTAGTAATAAATATGACCATTTTAAGTTATATTGCAATACTTTTTGACTGACAGAAAAATAATGAAGGAAATACGTTGATGAAAGTTAGATTTGGTCTATGATCAGTGAATATAGCAAATTTTCAAAAGCACAAACAAATGAAATGAACAACAGTCAGGAGGGAAGGTAAGAAAATGCCCCTAAAGACATCCAGATGCATTGCAATAGCTTTTCTGAAAATGTGGTCTAGCAACCAGTTATTTTAGTTACCTGTGATAAATACAAAGATTCTGTCTTCACCACTAAGCCTACTGAAGCAGCCTTTGAATGTGGAATTCCTGAATTCTGCATTTTACTTCCCCTGGTGATTTACATGCATATTACATTTGTCAATAATTAATTCAATTTCAATAAAATATAGATTTCATACAATCTATATTTTATTTTGTGTTATGGAAAACTTAACCTATATCCCCATCATTAATGTTGATTGAAAAAGAATTAATATTCTCAGGCAAGTAATGATGCAAATATGTCTGTAAAAATTCTTGAAATACCACTTCAACAGACACTATAAAAGACTATCTAATGACTTTTTCCCTCTACATAAATTCCGGTTCTTTCTACTGTTTTCACTTCATGAACTTTAAGAGAATATACTCTTCTGTGAGTTCCTACCTAGAGAAGAGAGGAAATTGACTGAGTTCTTTCCTTTTTGTAGTAGCTACTCTTTCGCAACTCTACCTTCAATTTGGGTGAACACTGCAGGAAAGTTTCAGGGATATGATACTCCTATTAGACCAAATAGGTTTTAGAACTGCCACTTAAAAGCAGGGAGAATAAACCTATGGAAACTTAGTTTTAGTTTCAACATTTTTGTCAATTAATGTAACCTTGGGGAATATCATTTCACTTCTCTCAGCCCGATTTGAAACATAAAACAGCTAGACTGGAATATTCCTAGTGTTCTTTCTATTTCTAGAAGTCTATAATTCCAAATAAATTAATTTAAATCTTGAATTTAACAAATATTGTTTTAAAGAAACTAATATCAATAACTCAACAGAAATTATTTTCTACAGGTTTTAAACAGCTCACTACAGAAGACTCTTTTATGATAATTTATATTAAAAATTTATGGTACAGACTTTTGCAGATAACTCTCTCAGCAATGTCCAATTAATTATTTGGCTACATCACTAGTGGAACTTTTTCTTCCACCAAAGATGTCAGATTATCCCAATAGCAACATCTGTGGCAGTTTATAGGGAGCACAAATTTGCAACCTCACAGCTATACACCCCTGAGATGTGGATTGTGTTTCTTTATTTTTTAATAGTTATGTATGCCTTCAAGTTAAGTATCCCTCCAATAATGTGGATATATAGCTATTCTAAGTATAATATTTTAGCAAGCTCCTTTACAAATTCTTTAATTTTAGTTTTCCAAGTATTTTACATAATATGGTCAGTGGTCGGACACACTTGAGTTGGAATCACTGTAATTATAATTAAAGTTAAGTCAGGCTAGGATATGTTATCTTCACTATTGAGGCCATTCACTAAATATCTTGTAATAAATAATATTTCAGTGTTTCAGGTGACCTGAAAAGTATTTAGAACACAAAAATATGTTTCCTTAAAGCCCTACAGAGTGTGACCTCCTGGCCCTCTTTTGTCTTGTCTCTTACCATAGTCCCCATTGTACATCTGCCCAATCACCACTAACTCCTTGTTTTTCCCTGAAATTGCAGCACTTGATCTGCCTTAGTCATATTTTCATAGCTGCCATTGTCTGTAACACTCTTCTCCCAGATTGCCAAACTTGCTGTTTAAGACACCATTTATGCTGTGAAAAAGGAACACTTCGACAGTGCTGGTGGGAATGAAAACTAGTACAAACACTAGGGACAACAGTGTGGAAATTCCTTAAAGAAGAAAAAGTAGAACTAGCATTTGATCCAGTAATCCCACTACTGCGTATCTACCCAGAGGAAAATAAGTCATTATATGAGTGGATAAAGAAATTGTGATATATAAACACAATGGACAACTACTCAGCCATATATATGTGTGTGTATATATATAAAACTATATATGTAACTATATAACAATATGTCACTATGTATATACACTATATATATATCACCATATGTAATTGCATATCACTATATATAACTATATAGTGGTATATAAATGCATATCACTATATATAACAATATATAACTATATATAACACACACACACACACAAACACACACAATGGAATACTACTCAGCTATAAAAAGGAATGAATTAATGGCATTTGCAGCAACCTGGATGGAATTGGAGACTATTATTCTAAGTGAAGTAACTCAGGAACAGAAAACCAAACGTTGTATGTTCTCACTCATAAGTGGGAGCTAAGTTTTGAGGAAACAAAGGCATAAGAGTGATACCACAGATTCTGGGGACTTAGAGGGAAAGGGTGGAAAGGGGATGAGGGATAAAAGGTTACAAATTGGGGTCAGTGTGTACTGTTTGGGTGATGGGTGCACCAAAATCTCACAAATCACTACTAAAGTACTTACTCATGTAACCAAATACCACCTGTTCCCCGAAAACCTACGGAAATAAAATTTGTAAAAAGACACCGATATGATTTGAATTTGTGTTCCTGCCCACATCTCATGTTGAACTGTAATCCCCCATGTTGGAGGAGGGGCTCAGTAGGAGCTGATCAGAAAAGGGGGTGGATTTTTCCCTTGCTGTTCTCATGATAGTGAGTTTTCGTGAAATCAGTTGTTTACTGTGTATCACCTCTCTCTTCTCTCTCTTACTCCTTCTCTGGCCATGTAAGACATGCCTGCTTCCCCTTCACCTTCCCCCATAATTATACATTTCGTGAGGCCTCCCCAGCTGTGCCTCCTGTGCAGCCTGCAGAACTGTGAGTCAATTAAACCTCTGTGTGTGTGTGTGTGTGTGTGTATGTGTGTGTATAAATTACCCAGTCTCAAGTATCTCTTCATAGCAATGAGAGAACAAACTAATACAGACACCTGGTGATTTTTATGTTAAAGTATATTTTAATTGAAATATAACTGTGATGGGCTGAATTGTGACCCCCTAAAAAATCTAGTATATTGAAGTTTTAACCCTCAGTAGTGAGACTGCTTTTGCAGATAGGATTTGTAAAAAGGTAATTAAGTTACAATGACATCATCATATCATCAGGGTGAGTCCTAATCCAATCTGAATGCTATCTTTTTAAGAAGAGAGAATTTGGACACGGAAAAACAGAAGACACAGGAAGGAGTCAACCATACAGAAGCCAAGGAGAGTTCTCAGAAGAAACTAACCTTGTTGACATCTTAATCTTGGATTTCTGGCCTCCAGAACTGTGAAGGAATACCCTTTTGTTATTTAGTCAGTGTTGTCTATGACACTTCATTGCAGCAGTCCTAGAAAACTGCATAATAACATGTAATAAAGTAGAAAAATTATAAGCAGGAAATTTGTTGACCTTTTAGAAAGTGAACACATCTATTTAAATGGCACCCAGATAAAGATATATACTATACCAAGAATCTTGCAAGCCCCACCCATACCAAGTTTTATTCTCTAGGTAGCCATTATCCTGATATCTAACGTAATTAATTCATTTTGCCAGTTCTTTAAAATTTTATGCCAATTATATCACAGGGAACTTACACTTTGGTGCCTGGCTCATTTCCTTCAACATTATGATTATTCATACCATTGTGCATTTTTATGTTTCTTTTTATTTTCTTTTCGTTTAATAAGTATTCCCTTGTATGCATATCACAAAAGTTATATACCCATTGTGCTGTTGAGTAACTTTTGGGTAGTTTCTAGTTTTTCACTGCAGCAATAGTGTGAACAAGTTAAATAACATTCTTATGCAGGTTTTTGGTGAAAATATGTATTCATTTTAGCTGTATATATACTTACAAGTGAAAGTTCTAGATCACAGAAATTTACCTTTTCAGTTTTAGTAGGCAATTTCAGCTTTCCAAAATGTTTGTACCAATTAGCACAATCTTATTAGAATATGGATGTTTCAGTTACTTTGCAAGTTAATTAACATTTGCTATTAATAGATTTATTCAGTTTAGTCATTCTGATGGATATGTAGGCATATGTCACTGTATTATTTTCCTAACAACACTTTTTCTGTATGTTTATTCAGCATTTAGATAGCCTTTTAAAAAAGTTTTTGTTCAAGGCTTTAGTCCATTTTCAATTTTTAGCCTTATGCTATTTTGGTAGTGATCATTTGTTTTCTATTTTTGCTCATTGCTTTATAGAAGTTCTGTAATTTTTTGGATGAGTTATTTGTCAGATAATCAACCATATTGATAATTTATTTTCACATTCACTGCTGTGCCTTTGATTTTAAACTTACAGTAAAGTTGCAATATGAGTAGTACAAAGAATACTTGTAAACCTTTTACCTGGTCTTGGCTATTACTAATATTTTGCCACTTTTGCTTTATCATTTTTTCTAATATAGTTCAGTGTTTACTTCCTAAGATTAGGGACATTGTGTACATTTAATATTATGAATAGTATTGTCTAAACTGTGTTTAGTATTTCAATTTGGAAATAAGTTAGTGTATTTCATAGCTTTTTAGATTTCCTTTTCAGTTCAAATATACTCTGAAATCATCTACTATATAGTTGCCATATTTTTAAATCTTTTTAAAATATCAGCACTCAATTGTTTGTCTTTTATGATATTGATATTTTGAAAACTGTTTTTACTTTTTTTTAAATAGAACATTTCTCATTCAGGATTTTTATGCCTGATGTTTACTTGTGTTTAAATTCAAGTTATGTATTCTCAGGGTGAGTGTTATATAAGTGATTGCACATCCTTCTCAGAATGTCACATCTGGAGGCCTATGATGTCCATAATTGAGGTATCATCACTCAGTAGTGGTGCTGTTCAATTTTTCCAGCATATAATTAGTATATTTTCTGATATAAATACAACTTGTGAAATATACATTAAGAGCATAAAATATTCTAGTTCTCCTCAATGTTTTTGCATAGAGTTCATATTTATTAATGATCCTTGATGGAATACCTTTTTATAATTTTGATGGACAAAACAGGACGATTTTCCAACTACAGGACTCATTTTACTTTTACCAGTTGGCATCCAGTATTCTAAGCAAGAGCACCTTAAATAATGCATCTATTCATTTATTTTTATTATCACTTATGATTTTCCCAAGTTTTAATAATTTATATTTTATTATCATAATTAACTATCTTTATAGTCAAACTGTCACAGGTTTGGCAATGGGATTTTCTTCAATTTGACTTCTGTTTTTTTGTGACATGTCCTCATCACTTTCTGATATAGCCATATTCTCTGGTATGACATGATCCTCCTTGTTAATCTCAAACCTATCGTTCCCTTGTTTCTGAGAGTCATTGCTCAAAGTGGTCTAGTAGCTTTTAATGATCTTTAGACTAAGATCCAGTCTAAATACAAAGACACATAGTCCCAAAAGTATGTGTTTATACACTGCTTTCTTCCATTTTAGTTCCTTGTCACTGATTCTATCTTACCATTTCATTTTTATATTAATAACTTCCTTCTCTCTCACAGAGAGAACCATCACATTCAATGTATTTCACTTTCAACATCAATGTATTTGTTCAATCTTATATTCATAATAGTTTAAAAATTGCTTTGCTTATGCTAAAATTAAGAAAACAAATTATTTAAAAGAATTAAAGATTTGTTTTCTCCTGTACTCCAACCCCTGTTGATCCCTCCAATATTGCTATTTATTTATTTATTTATTTATTTTTTGAGACAGAGTCTCACTGTGACACCCAGACTGGAGAGCAATGGTGCGATTTCAGCTCACTGCAACCTCCACTTCTCTGGTTCAAGCAATTCTCTTGCCTCAGCCTCCCAAGTAGCTGGGATTACAGGCACCTGCCATCATGCCTGGCTAATTTTTGTACTTTTTTTTTTTTTTTTTAGCAGAGACAAGGTTTCACCATGTTAGCCAGGTTGGTCTCAAACTCTTGCTCTTGACCTTGGGTTATCTGCCTGCCTCAGCCTCCCAAAATGCTGGGATTATAGGATTGCTATTCATTTAAAATGGTATTGTTATTGATTGGTTTTATTTTATTTCTAGTTTTCTTCTCCTATTTTTTATTAATATTTTAATCTTTTTTAATTATGCAGAACTTTAACATGCTTCCAAAGGCAAAGTTATGCAAATAGTTATACTAAAAATATATCACTCTGTCACACTTTTCTTCTATCCCAGTTCATCACTCAATTTTTGTAGGTAAGCAAATTTATTGCTTTTTGTTTTACTTTAATTTTTTTTTTTGGCGCAGACTACCATGTAACTTAAACAAATGTACAGGAAACAAACAAACAAACAAAACCACATTAAAGAGTGGGCAAAAGACTTGAATAGTCACTTCTCAAAAGAAGATGTACATGATGCATCATATGAAAGAAAGCTCAACATTACTAATCATTAGAGGAATGCAAGTCAAAATCACAATGAGATACCATCTCACACCAGTCAGAATGACTAGTATAAAAAGGCCAAAGAGCAACAGATGCTGACAAGGTTGCTGAGAAAATGAAATGCTTTTACACTGTTGGTGGGTGTGTAAATTACTTCAACCATTATGGAAGACAGTGTGACAATACCTTAAAGTTCTAGAGACAGAAATACCATTTGACCCAGCAATCTGCTTACTGAGTATACACCCAAAGGAATATAAATCATTATATTATAAACATACATGGATGCCTGTGTTCATTGCAGTACTATTCACAGTAGCAAATACCTAGAATCAACCGAAATGCTCATCAATGATAGACCGGATAAAGAAAATATGGTACCTATACTTTTCGTATATGTGGTACATATATCAATATATGGTACGTATTGATGTTGAACTGAAGTATATTGAATATGAGGATTCTCACTGTGAGAGAGAAAGAAGGTATCAATATGACAATGAAAACAGTAAGATAGAACCAATGACAATTAATTAGAATTGAATGGAATACTATGCAGCCATAAAAAGAAACAAGATCATGTTATTTCCAGGCATATGCATGGAGTTGGAAGACATTATTCTCAGCAAACTAGCACAGGAACAGAAAACCGAACACCACATATCCTCACTTATAAGTGGGAGCTGAGTGATGAGAACACATGAACACAAGTGGGGGGCAACACACTCTGGGGCCTGCCAGAGGGCACTGGGGGGATGGGGAGCATCAGGAAGAATAGCTAATGGATGCTGAGCTTAACATGTAGGTAATGGGATGAGCTGTGCAGCAAACCACCATTATACACATTTACCTATGTAACAAACTTGCACATTCTGCACATGTACCCCTGAACTTAATATAAAAGTTGAAAAAAAAAGGAAGAATAAGATATGCCAGAAAGCCCACCCTGTCCCTATAGTCACCTTTACCCTCACTCTCTCTCTTTAGCACTGGAGTCTCTAGACATAGGTACCACATTGGCCATAGGTACATCCATTGTTTAGAGGACTGATTTGTAACTGGCCTTGGAGAAGCAACAGTTAAACTTCATACATTTGTCCCATTATTTATCCATGTGCCTGCTTTTTACCAAAGCCTGAACAGAGCAATGCTCCCTAAAGTGAGTTACACTAGCAACCTGTTCCAAAAGCAACTTGAGAGATTGTTAAAAATGACTATTTCTACACCTCATTCAGCAATTAGAATCCCTTGGAGTTGGACACAAAATCTGCACTTTTGAAAGTTTTTCAAGGGTATACTGACACTGAGAAGCCCTGCAAGAGACCACTAGACAAGTTTTCTTCAAACTGAACTAGTCATCTAACTAGCTTAGAGTACTTTTAAAAAATAACTCTCAAGGCCCCATCCCTTTAGAGATCTGAAGGCCTGGGGTTGAGCAGGGAGTCCTGACAAAGCAGGAGCACACCTGGGGTTGGACACTTAGTCTGATTTAGAACCATTGTCAAAAGTTGTCCTCCTGGTAAATTACTATTCTACTGCTTGAATAAATAAAAGAATTAGTTCACAAGCCTTTCCTGGTATAATTACAAAGGGGTAACTGAGTTGCAGTTTTACTGAATTACCATAGAAATATTTTGATAAACAAAAAGGCAAAAAAAAAAAAAAAAAAAAGCTACAGTTAGGTATTTACGTTTTATTATTCTTCTTTTGGTGAAACATAAAATGTCACATACTGCAATTTGTTTCCTTTGAATTTTGCAATTTTCATTTAAGGAAATATCCTGGAAGGCACTTCCTATCAGGTTATAAAATTCTGTCTCACTCTTTTGTACAGTTACCTAATATCCAATTATATAGATGTACTATAGTTTATGCAATCAATTATCTAAAGTTGGACATTTAGTTTCCAATCTTTTCTATTATTATACTTTAAGTTCTAGGGTGCCTGTGCAGAATGTGCAGGTTTGTTACATAGGTATACAAGTGTCATGGTGGTTTGCTGCACCCATCAACCCGTCATCTAGTGAACTTCCCCAGCCTAACAAGGCAGGCCAACATTCAAGTTCAGGAAATTCAGTGAACATCACAAAGATACTCCTCGAGAAGAGCAACCCCAAGACACATAATCATCAGATTGAACAAGGTTGAAATAAAGGAAAAAATGTGAAGGGCACTCAGAGAGAAAGGTCGGGTTTCCCACAAATGGAAGCCCATCAGACTAACAGTGGATAGCTCTGCAGAAACCCTACAAACCAGAAAAGAGTGGGGGCCAATATTTAACATTCTTAAAGAAAATAATTTTCAAACCAGAATTTCATATCCAGCCAAACTAAGCTTCAAAAGTGGAGGAGAAATAAAATCCTTTACAGACAAGCAAATTCTGAGAGATTTTGTCACCACCAAACCTGCCTTACAAGAGCTCCTAAAGGAAACACTAAACGTGAAAAGGAATAACCAGTACCAGGCACTGCAAAAACATACCAAATTGTAAAATCCAATAATTTTTATTGCAAATAGTTCTTCATTTAATAATCTTGTGCACATGTACTTCTATATTTTTAGATGCATATCAACAAGGTAATGTCTAAGTCATATAGCTTTTTCAAAGGGAAAATGAATAGGTAATTTTGTTAGTTATCAATGAATTTTTTTCATTAGGGATACAATCACTTTTTGCTCTATGGCAATGCATGAGGGCACATATTTCCCTACAGTCTCACCAACAAAGTGTTTGAATTTTTTGCAAATGTTTGACAAATTGTATCTAATTGCTATTTTAAAGAATTTCTCTTACTGTGGAAATTGAAATTTTTCATATGTTTGGGAGTCATTTTTATACATCTGAATTGTCTGTGTGTATTAGTCCATTCTCACACCACTATGAAGAAATACCTGAGACTATATAATTGATAAAGAAAAGAGGTTTTTTTGACTCACAGTTCCACATGACTGGGGAGGCCTTCTGAAACTTATAATCATGATGGAAGGCATCTCTTCACAAGGTGGCAAAAGGGAAACTGAGTGCTAGCAGGGGAAATGTCAGTTTCTTATAAAACCATCAGATCTCATAAGACTCACTTATTATCATGAGAACCGGATGGGGGAAACTGCCCCCTTGATTTCATTACCTCCACCTGGTTCTGCCCTTGGTATGTGAGGATTATAGGGGTTATAATTCAATGTGAGATTTGGGTGGGAACGCAGAGCCAAACCATATCATTTTGCTCCAGTCCCTCCCAAATCTCATGTCCTCACATTTCAAAACATGCCCTTCCAACAGTCCCCCAAAGTCTTAACAAATTCCAACATTAACACAAGTGCAAAAGTGCAAAGTCTCATCTGAGACAAGGCAAGTCCCTTCTACCAATGAACTTGTAAAATCAAAAACAGGTTAGTTATTTCCTAGATACAATGGAGGCACTGGCATTGGGTAAATACATCTATTCTAAATGGGAAAAATTGGCCAAAAGAAAGGGGCTACAGGCCCCACAATGTCCAAAATCCAATAAGGCAGTCATTAAACCTTAAAGTTCCAAAATGTTCTGCTTTGACTCCATGTCTCACATCCAAGTCACACTGATACAAGAGGTGAGCTCTAATGGTCTTGGGCAGCTCTGCCCCTGTGGCTTTATAGGGTAAATCTCCTCTGCCAGCTGCTTTCATGGGCTGGCATTGTCTACAGCTTTTCTAGATGCAGGCTGCAAGCTGTCAGTGGATCTATTATTCTGGGGTTTAGAGGATAGTGGCCCTCTTCTCACAGCTGTATTAGGGAGTACCCCAATGGTAACTCTGTATGGGGGCTTCAACCCCATATTTCCCTTCTGCACTGCCCTAGCAGAGGTTCTCCATTAGGGCCCCATCCCACAGTAAAGTTCTGCCTGGACATCCAGGTATTTCCATACATCCTTTGAAATCTAGGTGGAGGTTCCCCAACCTCAATTATTGTCTTTAACATCTTTTGATGCTTCTGTAAAATTATCATTTGTTTAGTTTTTACTAGTGGTGTGTAAAATTGTAAGTGTTATTTTATATTTAACATTAGTAACAATATTAAGTACATTCACTACTCTAATATTTATTTCTGTAGATTCTTCTGAGTTTTGTACTTATAAAATTATATTGTCTATAAAGAATGAAAAGTTAATTTATTCTTTTCAGTTCAACTCTTTTGCTATGTTTTCAAGGGACACTAGCCTATTGCTTCCTTGTTTACAATCAATTTTTTATCTTTATTAGTATTGCAATTTTGACTTCATAGTTCAAGTTGGAAAATATTTAATTTTTTTCCCATTCTCTGGAGGATAATTGCAAAATTGTTCTAATTTCTTTGATTAAATTTCAGAAGAATTGGTTTTGAAGATCTCTATTCCTAACAGAGAGATCTTAATAACAATTTATTTTTTTAATCCATATGACCATTCATATTTTGTATTTCTTCTTGCCAACATTTTAGTAAATTGTGTTTTTTGAATAAATATTGCAATGTAGCTATTTACATTTTTGTCATAGTTAATTGGTCATTTTACTCTTGGAACTTATACAAATTCGTTCTAACATAGATTATTATGGCTCTTGACTAACCTAACATTTTCTATACAAGAGTTGCGTTTCTGTATATGTTTCAGTTGCAACTTCTTGCTTGGGGTGTGCAGTCTTCATCTTCCATCCTTGTAGGTGTGTTAAACCACTTTGGTAAATTTCGACTCTCATGGCTGCACCTGCTTTAGCTCAGCATTCTGCTTTTCAGTGCTTTCTTTGTTACTGACCCTGAGTCTTCTCCTATTTTTCCTGTAATTCTAGAACATTGCTGTAAACATTGTGCATATTATCCACTATTTTCAGCTTTTTGAAAAATACACATTTTATGTTATCTTTATATAAAGTATATAAAATTTTATATATCTTTATAAAAATGATACATTTATATGCACATTAACATGGAGAATGATACACAAAAAAACTTAACAGTAAGAATTTGTAAGTAGATATGAAGATTAACATGAAATGGATGCTCTTATTTGATGTTGTACTTCTACATTATTTAAATTATAAACAAAACTACTTATTGACATTGTAATATACAAATTTAAATTTTTAATTATTTAAAATGATTTAAAGTGTTAAAATTAAATTTACTCAAAGTATTCAAACACAATAAAAAATTAATACCACTTTAAATTTTAAATACAATCTACAGGAATACAAACTTATATGACTAAATTATAAACATATTGAAGATAAAATTTGTGAACATTCGAATTTGAAGAAAATATTTTAATCAGGTTTCATAAAATAATGATAATTGGAAAGAAATATAAACATCATCAATTGTAGTACATTCTTACGATCTGCAGCATTTCAGAAATTACAGAGATTAGAAAAGGACAGGTCTATTGTTATTTGTCTCTCTCCCTTTCAATTAGCACAGCCCCAATTAACCCTTTTCTTCCTAGACTTTATATTATATTCCACTTGAAGAATACAATAATATAACCTACAAGATTACAACTAAACTGGAAAAACATTTATTTAGAACATTGTTAGAACATATCTTTTTTTCACCTTGAATTTATGTGTCAATTCCACTTTGACCACAGGATCTATCCTGAAGTAATACTTATACCTGAAAGTGTGACTATCATCTCATATTTCTCTGAAACAAAACTACGGATATACATAAATATTTTATGTACTTTATATTGTTGAGTTCATAAGTCTAATTTTTAAAGCTTTATGTTAAAGTTTTGTATTTTAAAATTTATGTAAGTTTAAAGTACTTTGAGACTTTGCTGTGAAAAATTACTTTATTTAAATGTAGTTTATGTGAAAAGTTTTCCTAATTTTTAAAAGTTTTCTAAATTTTTTAAAGTCTTCTAATTTTAAAATCTTTAAAGTTTTTCTAATTCATGTGAAAATTCTTTCTAAATTTTAAAATTTTATGTAAATTTAAAGTATTGTGAGACTTTGCTATTATCAGTTGACAATTGATCAAAATATTGTAAGTACAACAAATTAAATAGTTTACAAATGTTTACATTTCATATTGGAAGTTCTTCACCTAAGGATATAGATATAGCAATTTTTTCTCATGGCTTATATATTGGGATGACAATTTCTAAGTGCTATAATGTGGAAGCACTGAAAAATTTTTCACATAAATAAATTACATTTAAATTAAGTAACTTTTCGCAGCAAAGTCTCACAATACTTTAAACTTTAGATTTATATGCCAAAGTCACAAGATGATGAGTCATTAGAAATCATTTTAACAATCCATCAACTGACAACTAGATTAAATCTTCTTCAATTATATTGAAAACAATACGTTAGAAACATTCTGTCCTGCATATTGATTTGTTTAATGTAACTGAAAAGGCATTAAAGTGAAATTAAACACCAGGATTTAGACTTGCCTTTTTATTGCATTCCAAAATGCAAAAAGCTGGAGGCATCATGTTACCTGACTTCAAACTATACTACAAGGCTACAATAACCAAAACAGCATGGTCCTGGTACCAAAACTGATATAGAGATCAATGGAACAGGACAGAGGCCTCAGAAATAACACCACACATCTACAACTATCTGATCTTTGACAAACCTGACAAAAACAAGCAATGGGGAAAACATTCCCTGTTTAATAAATGGTGCTGGGAAAACTGGCTAGCCATATGTAGAAAGCTGAAACTGGATCCCTTCCTTACATCTTATACAAAAATTAACTCAAGCTGGATTAAAGACTTAAATGTAAGATGTAAAACCATAAAAACTCTAGAAGAGAACCTAGGCAATACCACTCATGACATAGGAATGGGCAAAACCTTCATCACTAAAACACCAAAAGCAATGGCAACAGAAACCAAAATTGACAAAAGGGTTCTAATTAAACTAAAGAGCTTCTGCACAGCAAAAGGAACTGTCATCAGAATGAACAGGCAACTTATGAAATGGGAGAAAATTTTTGCAATCTACCCATCTGGCAAAGGGCTAATATCCAGAATCTACAAAGAACTTAAACAAACGTACAAGAGAAAAACAAACAATCCACCAAAAAGTGTGGAAAGAGTGTGAACAGACACTTCTTAAAAGAAGACATTTATGCAGCCAACAGACACATGAAAAAATGCTCATCATAACTGGTCATTAGAGAAATGCAAATTAAAACCACAATGAGATACCATCTCGCACCAGTTAAAATGGCACTCTTTAAAAAGTGAGGAAACAACAGATGCTGGAGAAGATGTGGAGAAATAGGAATACTTTTACCCTGTTGAGGGGAGTGTAAATTAGTTCAAACCTTGTGGAAGACAGTGTGGCAATTCCTCAAGGATCTAGAACTATAAATACCATTTGACCCAGTGATCCCATTACTGGGTATATACCCAAAGGATTATAAATCATGCTAATATAAAGACACATACACACATATGTTTACTGCAGCACTATCCATGATAGCAAAGACTTGGAACCAACCCAAAAGTCCATCAATGATAGACCGGATTAAGAAGATGTGGCATGTATACACCATGGAATACTATGCAGCCATAAAAAAGGATGAGTTCATGCCCTTTGCAGGGACACGGATGAAGCTGGAAACCATAATTCTTGGTAAACTATCACAAGGACAGAACACCAAACACCACATGTTCTCACTCATAGGCAAGAGTTGAACAATCAGAACACATGGACACAGGACGGGGAACATCACACACTGGGGCCTGTCAGGGGGTGGGTGTCTGGGGGAGGGATAACATTAGGAGGAAAAGCTAATGTGAATGACGAGTTGATGCGTGCAGCAAACCAACATGGCACATATATACCTTTGTAACAATCCTGCACGCTGTGCACACATGCCCTAGAACTTAAACTATAATAAAGAAAAAAATAATATTTTTATTTTATTCTTGGCATCAAAGATGGAATTTATTAGTTTTTTTCTCTAAATGCATATGTATGCATTTAGACACAAATTCAAATGTATGGACTATAAATTAAATTCAAATTTTATTGCAGCCAATAATGTTCCAAATATTTGCTAGACAGAAATTTGGAGTGTGGTCGGATGCATCTGGTGGCAATGTTGGGATGTGGGAACAGGGACAGGGGAATTAGTCCAAAGGGATTTTTAAGTGTATAGCTTCTCACCAGCTCAGAACGCACTTAGTGGTTACAGAGGTAGAAACAGTCATTCCCAAAACCTATGAATCATCAACAAAATATGCTTATTTACTGTTGGCTGAAAAAAAGAAAAGTATGCTCCTTCAGCAAGTTCCAGTGTATGTACTAACCAAATGTGAATACTGTTAGCTTTTTTTTTTTTTTTGGACAATCTGCATGTAGTCTCATGAAAACCTGGGGGGTGGCCAGGTATTTAGTTGCCACACTGACTAATCAAATTAAAATTATACAGGCATTTAGGTGTTGAAATGTCTAACAACTAGTGATGTGGTAATGTGTTTCAAACATATGGGAAAGCTCAAATCAACATTTATATATCAAACAAGTAGTAGTGTTAAAATTTCCAAATTATAAACAATTTTATCTGGTTATTTTGAAATGAAACTCTACATGACTCAAATATTTTAAATTACGTATGAGAAAATAAATGAAAAAAAAAGTTGCAAAATGAAATCTACTGTAAACGAAGTCTACCCCTTATGAGTAAGACATGGTTAAATTATTTGTAAAAATAACTGCAATTATCCTTGTACCTTCATGTGCAATTTCTCTCATCAAAAAGTGTTGTCTAATTCCCAATTCTTTGAACTGGGATTCAGCCTTCTTCTTTAGAATATGGTGACTACCATATGAATAAGATGAGGGTAGCCTGTTGAAGAAAAATTAAGTTGTAAATGATAAAGCAATTTTAGACACTTTAGTGAACCCTAACGAACCTAGCAGGTGACTACAGATGCATGATAGCCCAGTTGAAGTTAGGCAGGCCAAACTGAGGTGAATACAAATTGTCAAACTATGTAATAGTACGATAAATACATTTTGTTTGTTTGTTTGTTTGTTTGAGACGGAGTATCGCTCTGTCACCAGGCTGGAATGCAGTAGCACAATCTCGGCTCACTGCAATCCCAGCTTCCCAGGTTCAAGTGATGTTTTAATACAGTAAGTTTTCACCAGGCTTTTAATGCAGTAGTATCAATGGCAATAGATACCTGAAAGACAAAAGACTGTTCCACTGATCTTGTTTCCTCACGTAGGCCTTGCTAAACACAGTTCAGAAAAAAAATTCACACACAATATTACTGTGCATGTAGAAGAACTAAATATTAACCTTTTGTAGGCAAAGATTAATTTTGCACAAAAAGTCAATTTAAATTAACAATTTAATTAATAAATTGAATTAAAACTATTAATTCTATATAATGAACAACATTTTTTAAAGATATAGAAGCTATGTAAAAAAATTACAGCAAGAAATGACAAGAAATAAAATGTAGTAAAATCTAAAGAGGGAGAAAGAACAGATGCAGATATGAAGATGGATAAGCAGGAAGCATTCTGGAGGAAGGCCATAAAAACTTTTCATACAACAGTCATTTTATTTCTGAAAACAGAAATTTTATGTTCTAAAACATATAAAAGAAAACTGATAATTTATTAAAAATGTGATTAAAAATAAGCTCACTAGATAATAAATTAGGCTTTGCAAAAAAGATTGCAGTGTATCATGAGTGTCTTTTAACAGTAATAACAGAGTTAAAATAGGTGAAACAGTATTTCAGTTAGGTACCCATGTAACATAATACTTATAATATTGTTCTGAAAATTCTAGTTAATTTTACTAGACAAGACAAAGATCAGAAATATAAATACTGGAAAGAAATAGATAACATGATTATTTTCAGATAATATGGAAATATTTAGAAACACTATGGTGTCAACAAACATTCTGTAAGCAGTACACATTTCAGTAAGACAATTACACAAAAATTCGTATGATAAGATTTCTAATATGTGTAAAAATACATACAAATTTAAAAATATATTAAAATCTTATGACACTACCAAGTAACTTTAGACAGACCCTCTTCTAGATGCTTAAAATTCATAGGCGTTGTGATAGTCACTCTTAAAATCCCCACTGTGCAGGTGAGAAAACTGAGGCTTATGAAATTTAAATGACCTATCACTGCATAACTATTAGTAGCTACAAGATTCTAAGCCGAAGCAGTTAATTCCTGAATCTGTTCTTTAAACTTCTTCCTATACTCTCCTTTGATCCCAATCACAGGAATAACGCAAAATATGAAATACTAAGGCCAAACTAGTTTTCCAAGATTCATTAAGAAAAATATTAAATTATGTAAATAAAATAAGAAACATGGAAGGTATGGACCATATCATTTTTAATTTCCCATCCATATAATTAGCACAGTGCCACGCACCTGGTAAGAACTTAATAAATTATAGTGAATACATAAACTATGTCATTTTATATTAGAGAGATGTTGCAAGAAAACAAGCATTTCCATTTCCTGTTGGTAGGGTATTAAGTTTGAATAACTCTTTGTAGAAAAATTGGTGCTAATAATTATAGTTTAGTTAAATATATATATATATGTGTGTGTGTATGTATATATATACACTTTTTGATGAGAAAATTATCTGCTACCATTTATCCTACATAAATAGTCCACGTAATGTAGACATGTTTTTGGCAGCAAGGAATTGAAAACTTGATAAATCATGCCTAAAAAAGTAGGAATTTATGTTTTCTTCAGATAATTGGACATAGGCAATATTTAGTGTTGGTAAATTAGTTCAAACTCCGATCAGTTTCAAGATTTTCTCTCATTCTTTTGTGACATCAATAGTATATTGTATTTTTCTCCTTGTACTTGTTTCTTCATGTTTTCAGTATGCCCAATTAATCTGAAGATTTAAAATCTGCATTCCAGGAAAGAAGAAGGAGGATGGAACAGCAGCACACCAATGATATCTCTCAGAAAGTAAAGTATATTACTTAAAATCTGCCCAGCAGATTTTAAGTTAAGTCTGATGTTTAGAATGGAGTTACCCTAATTGCAAGAGAAGATAGGAAAGTACTTATTTGATATTAAGCATTTATTCAATAATGTTTGCCACACTCTCATCATTGCTGCAATATATACATGCAAACCAGCTAGCCATGTACAATCAATATGACAATAAAATAAAAAGCTAGAAAAAATCTAAATAACTATCAATAAGACATTAATCAATTATCATATCACATGTACAGGAAAAGAAAGAGAAGGAATAAGATCTGTCCTCATGAAGCACTTTAGATTTCGGGTGAAGTGTCATAGTAGCTGAACATATCTTTAGTTATAATGGTGGTAGAAAAGTCTAAAAATAGGGGAAAATTATAAAATATTAAAATATATAAAAGAAAATATCATATTAGTCATGTTTTAAAATGCACTCCTTTTAGCAAAACTGAAGATATTCACATTTTAGCTCTTAAGAGTGCAAGCATTATGATGATCCAAGAATTTGTGTGCTAGCGTGGTGTAGGCTTTGGTGTACTAGCAAAGACCTGAGTATTACTAGCGGCTAGGCATAGGGCACTGATGTGATTAGTGAAGCAATCATACACATATTTTTTTTTTCTGTCTTCATCTTCCTCATCCCCAGACCTTTTCTTTTCTTCGTTTTTTTGTTAGCTAAGTTTTCTAGGTTAACATGCTCTCCTGTCTGCATATTTTCATTTCCCAGTTTTGATCAGCAGTGTTTATTACATCAATATTTATGAACCAAACAGAAGAAAGAGACATATAACATTCTATTGCTGTTGTTTTAAAAAATTAAAGCTATGCTTCTCATCTATAAATATTTCAACCCATACTTAACTAGTCATAGAAAGATAGATGCCTAAGTCCATATCTTAGCATCATAAATTGATGGTAATCTGAGTCACAGTCCATTAGTTATGATTTATGGATCTCATTAAATATAGCTATAGCAATACTTTTTCTGCAAAGAACAGTTAATAGTAAACAAATTTACTCTGAAGAAATTTAAATTCTCTATAAATAACACATCTATGAAATTTCAGCACTTCTGCTTCTATAATGCTAATTAGCAGACCAAATCATGGTATGTGTTGAAATCTCTAACAAACAACTTATTTAACATTCTTTGTCACAAGTTAAAACAATGCAAATAAGTTATAAAAAGCTGTTAAAATCTCATTAAAATTCTGAAATCAAATAAGCCTAAATTTGGGAAAAATATAATACAAATATATCTGAAATCTAACTTTTCCCTAATTTTTTAATGAATAATATGATTCTTACTAGAATCATAAAAATAATATTGCAGGATTTTTGTTATTATTATACTTTAAGTTCTGGGTTACATGTGCAGAAGGTGTAGCTTTGTTACATAGGTATACATGTGCCATGATGTTTTGCTGCACCCATCAACCCATCATCTACATTAGGATATTTCTCCTAATGCTATCCCTCCCCTTGCTCCTCACCCCACAAAAGGCCTCAGTGTGTGATGTTTCTCTCCCTGTCTATATGTTTTCATTGTTTAACTCCCACTTATGAGTGAGAACATGCAGTGTTTAGTTTTCTGTTCCTGTGTTAGTTTGCTGAGAATGATCATTTCCAGCTTCATCTATGTCCCTGGAAAGGACATGAACTTATTCTTTCTTTATGGCTGCATAGTATCCCACGGTGTACATGTGTCACATTTTCTTTATCCAGTCTATCACTGATGGGCATTTCAGTGGGTTCCAAATCTTTGCTATGGTTACTAGTGCTGCAATAAACATACATGTGCATGTGTCTTTATAGTAAAGTGATTTATAATCTTTTGGGTATATACCCAGTAATGAGATTGCTGGGTCAAGGGGTATTTCTAGTTCTAGATCCTTGAGGAATTGCCACACTGTCTTCCACAATGGTTGAACTAGTTTAATAACTAATTTAATTTACACTCCCACCAACAGTGTAAAAGTGTTCCTATTTCTCCACATCCTCCCCAGCATCAGTTGTTTCCTGACTTTTTAATGACATACGCCATTCTAACTGGAGTGAGATGGTATCCCATTGTGGTTTTGATTTGCATTTCTCTAATGACTAGTGACTATGAGCTTTTTTTCATATGTTTGTTTACCACATAAATGTCTTCTTTTGAAAAGTGTCTGTTTTTGATGGGGTTGTTTGCTTTTTCTTCTTAAAAATTTGTTTATGCTCTTTGTAGATTCTGAATATGAGTCTTTGTCAGATGGATAGATGGTAAAATTTTTTCCCATTTTGTAGGTTGCCTGTTCACTCTTATGATAGTTTATTTTGCTATGCAGAAGCTCTTCAGTTTAATTAGATACATTTGTCAATTTTGGCTTTTGTTGGCAAAGTTGTTGCCAATTTTGGTTTTGTTGCTTTTGGTGTTTTAGTCATGAAGTCTTTTCCCATGCCTATGTCCTAAATGGTATTGCCCAGGTTTTCTTCTTGGATTTTTATGGTTTTAGGTCATATGTTTAAATCTTTAATCCATCTTGAGTTAATTTTTGTAGAAGGTATAAGGAACGGGCCCAGTTTATGTTTTCTGCATATGGCTAGATGGTTTTCCCAACACCATTCATTAAATAGGGAAAATTTTTCCCCGTTGTTTGTTTTTGTCAGGTTTGTCAAAGATCAGATGGTTGTAGATACAAGGTGTAATTTCTGAGGCCTCTGTTCTCTTTCATTGGTCTATATATGTGTTTTGGTACCAGTACCATACTGTTTTGGTTACTGTGACCTTGTAATATTGTTTGAAGTCAAGTACCATGATGCCTCCAGTGTTATTCTCTTTGCTTAGGATTGTCTTGGCTATATGGGCTCTTTTTTGGTTTCATATGAAATTTAGAGTAGTTTTTTCTAATTCTGTGAAGAAAATCAATGGTAGCTTAACGGGAATAGCATTTAATCTATAAAACACTTCGGGCTTATGGCCATTTTTACAGTATTGATTATTCCTATCCATGAGCATGGAATGTTCTTTCATTTGTTTGTATCCTCTCTTATTTTCTTAAGCAGTGGTTTGTTCTCCTTGAATAAATCCTTCAAATCACTTATAAGTTGTATTCCTAGGTATTTTATTCTCTTTGTAACAATTGTGAATGGGATTTCACTCATGATTTGACTCTCTGTTTGTCTGTTCTTGTTATATAGGAATGCTTGTGATGTTTGCACATTGATTTTGTATACTGAGATTTTGCTGAAGTTGCTTATCAGCTTAAGGAGTTTTGGGGCTGAGAAAATGGAGTATGCTAAATATACAATCATATCATCTGCAAGCATCAATAATTTGACTTCCTTTCTTCCTAATTACTCTTTGTTTCTTTTTCTTGCCTGATTGTCCTGGCCAGACCTTCCAATACTATGTTGAATAGAAGTGCTGAAAGAGGGTATCCTTGTATTTTGCCATTTTCAAGGAGAATGCTTCCAGCTTTTTTCCATTCAGTATGATAATGACTGTGGGTTTGTCATAAATAGCTCATTATTTTGAGATACATTCCATTAATACCTAATGTATTGAGTGTTTTTTAGCATGAAGCAGTGTTGCATTTTATCAAAGGACTTTTTGGCATCAATTGAGATAATCGTTTGGTTTTTGTCATTGATTTTGTTTATGTGATGGATTACATTTATTGATTTGCATATGTTGAACCAGCCTTGCATCCCAGGGATTAAGCAAACTTGATTGTGTTGGATAAGCTTTTTAATGTGCTGCTGGATCCAGTTTGCCATTATTTCACTGAGAATTTTTGCATCAATGTTCATCAAGGATATTGGCCTGAAATTCCTTTTTTTGTTGTGTCTCTGCCAGGTTTTGCAATCAGGATGATGCTGGATTCATAAAATGAGTTAGGAAAGAGTCTCTCTTTTTCCAGTGTTTGGAGCAGTTTTAGAAGAAATGGTAGCAGCTCCTCTTTGTAACTCTGATAGAATTCGGCCATAAATCCATCTGGTTCTGTTTTTTTGTTGTTGTTGTTGGTGGTGGTGGTGGTGGTAGGCTATTAATTACTGCCTCAATTTCAGAACTTGTTATTGGTGTATTCAGGAATTCTGCTTCTTCCTAGTTTAGTCCTGGGAGGGTGCATTTGTCCAGGAATTTATACATTTCTTCTAAAATTTCTAGTTTATTTGAGTAGAGGTTTGTATAATATTCTCAGATGGTAGTTTGAATTTCTGTGGAATCAGTGGTGAAATCCACTTTATCATTTTTTATTTTATTTATTTGATTCTTTTCTCTTTTCTTCTTTATTAGTCTGGCTAGAGATATGTCTATTTTGTTAATGTTTTCAAAGCACAAGCTCCTCGATTCATTGATTTTTTTTTTAAGGATTTTTTGTGTGTCTATCTCCTTCAGTTCTGCTCTGATCTTAGTTCTTGTCTTCAGCTATATTTTGAATTTGTTTGCTCTTGTTATGATTTCTGTTATTTTTCATTTGTTGAGGAGTTTTTTTCTACTGATGATGTGGTTAATTATAGAATAAATGCTATGTGGTGATGAGAAGATTTTAGATTTTTTAGATTTTTAAAATTTTGTTTGTTACTTTTCTGATATGCGTGGTCTGTTTTCCAGTAATTGCCTTTCCTGCTTCACATAATTCCAACGTCTTGTTTATTCATTGGTTTGTTCATTGTTTTATTCAGTTAGAAAATAGAGAATTTGTGTAATCTAGAGATGCAACCACTACAGTTAAGAACGCTAAGGACATCTGAATTTAAATATATATATATATAGCTGAAAAACAGTGATACTGAATATACATGTGAAACACAGAAGGTAGCAAACATAAAATAATTATTAAGTGACATAGAGGATTACATTAAATGGCTAGAACATCTATTCATTGAAGTTTAGATGTAAAGAAGACAGAGAATGAAAATAATGCAATACCTAAAGAAATAATAACTACTTTTAAGACTATGGAAAATATAAATCCAAATACATTGTGCAAAAGCACAGCAGGATAAGTAAACATACATTTATATACATATTATTGAATGCTAAAGAAAGTGAGAAGATCTTCACAGCAGGCAGAATAACAACAAAACAGATAAACAAACACTATGGTCAAAAATATATTATGGACTCTCCAACAATAAAAATGGACATTAAATGACATAGGATAGTGTCTATCTTCCACCTTAGAATAGCTTACTCAGAAAAAAAAATATTAAGAGTGAGAGTAAAATAAAGATATTCAAGTTTAATACAATGAGGGAGTTAAGTATCTGAATTTTAAATTTATTGAAATACAGAAGATACACTGACAAATATATGCAATTATGCCATAATGATCTATAAATATAAGATAATTTTTATCAAAATAATGAGATAGCATGTTATGGAAAAAACAAGGTGATTATAATATGTCACGAGGATCAAGAGTAGGAAGACAACTAGTCTGAATATTAAAATAGCAGTTAAAATGAGCAAGTTGTTAGTGGAGTGAATCTTTACAGAATACAAAGTTATTATGAAGTTCTAGTAATTAACACAGTGTGGTATTGACAAAAAGAAATGAAATAGTAAACAGTCCAAAATTAGACTTTTTCATATATGTAAATTTGATTTGACAGATAATACATTGCAGATTAGTAGGAAAAATGGTCTATTTGATTATTTTGGTGAGAAATTGGTTGTTATTAAAGAGAAAATGAATCTCCATACATTTTATCATATCATCTTAGATGAATATAAGAAGTGAATATGAAAGGCATAGTTTTAAACATTTAAGTGAAAACGTAATATTTATATAATATCTTAATAACACAAAATAATTAAGTAAAAGTCAGTAACAGGGATGTATGGAATAAATTTCTAGGGCTCAGAGATTGTCTGGAGACATTTGATCTCTGAATAGTCAAAATTGCAAGTGAAAATCCTTGGTATTCACCAGAGGCATTCAGTGAAGAACACAGGCTTTGATATTGTGTGTTTGAGATGACTTCAAAGTTGATATATAACAGAGATATATTAAAGTAGAATCATAATAGTAAAAGTTTTGGGTAAAGTATTAATTTAGAAGTATCTGTACATATATGTAATTTAAACATAAACCACTAGCTAAAATCACTTAAACATAGAGATAATTAGAAGAGAAAATGTCTGTAGCCAAAGCTCTTGTGCACTAAAAAACACAGAGAGATTTTCTGTCGGGTGAGGAGTTAAGGAAAGAAAACTGAGGGAAAGCGGTTCTTACAGCTAAAAACTAGGAAAATGTGGTGGATTGGAATCCTGAAGAGAAAGAAAAAGGAGACAAGCAATCATCTCAGAAAATAGTAAGAAAAAAACAGAAAACTAACAGTTCCCCCACCCTATGCCAGTTAATTTGAATTTGACCTTCAAAAAATATATAAGAAAACAAGGCTACATAAGACATTTGACTTAAGTGTCAAGGGTCAAACCTATTTATATTTGGTGATAAATACAGCAAGGAAGGCAAGATAATAATTAAGCATGTTGGAAGTTACATAATTTATTATATATATATTAGAGTTTAATTTTTTAAACATAATACTTTATCACTGATGGCACTTAGCTGTATTTATCATCTGGAACTTTGTCAAGAAGCCAATTACTCACAGAGGCAGGTTCTGTGTATTATTATGTAACTTGTCTGTTATAATGCAACTTGGTAAAATGGAGTAGGTGATTTAGATTGACAACTTACTAGCATAAAATTTGCTTCCCTTGTTGGTGCTAATAATAACACAATGACTCTCCTAAGAAGATAGATTGTACAAAGTTGTTTATTTCTACGACTATAAAGGATGCTACAAAAACTGTTATCTCTTACCTGCACGATCCTCTAGGAAAAGTCATCTAGAGATAAATATTTTAATTTTACAGTCTAAAGAACCATTTTTTCACTTTTCTCTACATGCAAATATTGTTCACTCTCTCAAGGGTCCTTTTATCTTGGTTTTTTACTGGAACAATAACCAAAACGTATCAAATAAGATATAACCTTCCATTTTCTTGGTGGTCACCTACATACCTACTCGAAATTCAAAGACCCATGAGAGGGCTTTGATCTAAGCATGAAGAAACTCACTTTGTTTCATTCATTTTGGTGTTTCATCCACTGTAACTAAGATGTTAGCTTTATAGCATTTATGAGATTTTTCCCTGTGTTAAAAGCTGCTTAGAAATATTATCTAACACTTAAAACATGAAAAGGGAACAGTATTATATATAGATGACTTAAAATAAAATGAAAACAATCTATTTTCAGGCTTCTTGCATATGTAAAAGTAAAATGTAAGACAGTATGTGCACACAATCTTTTTGGGAAAAAGGATACCTCTAAATTTCAGCAACAAAAAGGAATCAAAATAAGATGTTGAATTGATAGGGTATGTATAACATGGAAGCTTAGAGGGACATTTAAAACTTTAGATATTTGTATTAGAAAGAAAAAAGCTATAATATTAATGACATGAATTTCTGCAAAGCTGAAAATGGTGAAGTGCATATAAGTAAGAAGTAAATAAAGAAAACAATAAAAGTTAAGTAAAAAATAGACAACTATAAATACTCATTAAAGTAAAAATTTGTTTTTGAAACAATTACTAAAAATAATAAAACTCTACCAGGATTGCTCAGTTAAAAAGATACGTATGTTACCAATATCAGAAATGAAATAAAGTAAATATGTACAGACTCTATGTAATAAATGAGATTATAAGAAGTTTTTATAGACAACTTTCTAGCAATAAATTTGATAATTTAAATAAAATAGATCATTTTGAAAGACAAACAATAAAGTAAGAATAAATACAGAACTTAAATAGCTCAACATACCTGAAAGAAATTGAAATTATAAACCTTTTTATAATAAAAATTCCATATGTAGATAACTTTGCTGGTGGATTTTGTCAAAGATGTGAGAAAGAATTTATACAGATCAAATACAAAAACCTCTCCAGAAAAGAGAAGGGGAAACTTGTATGTGATTCACATGAATCTTATTTCAAGTCCTGACAAGCATCCTTAATATAATATTAGCTGACTGAATTCATTTGTATATAAATAGTAATACACTGTAAAAAGAATACTTTCACAATGATTGCCATATTTGGAACATTCAAAAATTTTTCAATGAATACAACACATTATTATGGAATAAAGGAGGAAAAACAAATGACTACATCATGGTACATAGAAGAAAAGTTAATAAAATTTTAACATCCACTTATGATCAAACTAATCAAATGTGTTTATGAAAATATAAAAATATCATATATAGAAGTGAAATTGGGAGTATCTCTGGTGAATTCTACTAAACATTTAAAGAAGCATTAATATCAATATTTAATGGAGTCTTACAGAAAAAAGAGGGGAGGAAAGCACCCAAACTGAAGGTCTGTATTATCCTTTTAGTTGAGCCAGACAGAAATATCACAAGACAGAAAAAAACACATTAAAAAGAGAAAACTACAGAACAATAATCCTCATGAATATAGACAAAAAAATTGTTAACAAAAAAACTAGCAGCACAAATCCAGTAACGTAAAAAAAGATTATACATCAAAAGTAATTAGGTTTTATTATAATTAAACAAGGTTAGTTTAACATCCTAAAATAAATTAATATAATATGTTATCCTAATAGAATAAAAAATCATAATCTGTTTAAAAAACATGTATCTTTTCTATACACCAACAATGTCCAATCTTAGAGCCAAATCAAGAATGCCGTGGTAACCACAAAAAGAATAAAATACCTAGAAATACAGCTAATCAGGAAGGTGAAAGAGCTCTACAACAAGAACTACAAAATACTGCTGAAAGAAATCAGAGAAGATAGATGATCCAAACAAAGGGAAAAGCATTTTGTGCTCATGGATAGAAAGAATCAATATTGTTTTAATGACCTTATTGCCTGAAGCAATTCACAGAATCAGTGCTATTTCTATCAAACTACCAATGATATCCTACACATAATTTTTTAAAACTATTTTAAAATTTATATGAAACAAAAAGTATATAAAAAAACAAACAAACAAGAAAAGCATTCCTAAGCAAAAAGAAGAAAGCTAGAGGCATCACATCACCTGACTTCAAACTATATTACAAGGTTACAGTAACCAAAAGAGCATGGTACTGGGCAATACAGACACATTGACCAATGGAACAGAATAGAGAGCCCCGGGCTCTAAACTCAGGGCTTCTAACTCCCAGCTTCAGAAAGATACTGAGCCTCAAATCTCCTAAGATTGCCCTGAGTGAGAATCTTACCTCCTGTAGAAAAAGAGCTGAAATTGTGGAAAAACAGACACAAGCTTTTATCATGCAAGTGGCTGTCCTGCAATGAAAGATACATACACAGCCTCACTAGATGTCTACTGTTAAAGTGAAGGCATTAATTGGAAAAGAATGACACCCTAAATTGGAATAAGGATGTAGTGAGGACCCTGATGAAGCTGGCGACACTGAGCTTACAAACTCTGATTAACCATTTTTTTTTTTGTCAGAAGAAACAGGTTCCCCATGCCCAGTAGTGGCAACGTTCCCTCCCCCAATCCACACTGCCATCAGCCTTTCAATTCTTTTTTTTTTTTTTTTTTTGAGATGGAGTCTTGCTCTGTCACCCAGGCTGGAGTGCAGTGTCACAATCTCAGCTCACTGCAAGCTCCGCCTCCCAGGTTCACACCATTCTCCTGCTTCAGCCTCCCCAGTAGCTGGGACTACAGGTGCCCACCACCACACACGGCTAATTTTTTGTATGTTTAGTAGAGACAGGGTTTCACCATGTTAGCCAAGATGGTCTCGATCTCCTGACCTTGTGATGCACCCGCCTCAGCCTCCCAAAGTGCTGGGATGACAGGCTTGAGCCACTGCGCCTGTCCCAGCCTTTCAACTTTTGACTGAGGAGATAATCTCTGTGCTGTTTGAGACAATAGTGATGGCCTCTCCTGAGGCAGTTCCCAGGCAAGATAATGTCAATTCTCCTCAGGAGCCACCCCCAACACCCTTGTTTGCTTGTAGACCTATAACTAGACTATAGTCCTGGTGGGACCCTAGAGGTGAGGTCCAGAGTGTCACCCACAAGGAGGTGTGATACACTCGAAAACAATTGCTTGAGTTTTCTAATTTATATAAGCAGAAATATGGAGAACAGGCATGGGAATATATATTAAGGATGTGGAATCATGGTGAAGAAACATAGAGCTGGATCAGGCTGAATTTATTGATTTGGGCCCACCAAGTAGGGATTCTGCATTTAATGTTGCAGCTCATGCAGTTAGAAAATGTTCTAACAGTTTATTTGCTTGATTAGCTGAAATACGGATTAAAAGATGACCCACTCTGAGTGAACTGGATATGTCTGTTTTTCTTCCTTAGTTTACTGTAGAGGAAGGGATCTGAAGGTTTAGGGAGATTGGGATGCTGGAGTGGATAAGTCACTTTAGACCTACTCATCCTAGCTTGGAGGGTCCAGAATAACATACCCTTGACAAATTCCTTGCCAAACACATTTGTGAGGGTAGCACTTTGAAGAGATATGTACAGATGTACCTGTGTGCCAGATCTAACAGGAAGAATCACTGTCACTCAACTATAAAATTTGAATGCAATGGGATTAATTGGATCCTAAGGTGACAGGGGCCAAATGGTGGCACTTGATCATCAAAGGCAAGGTGGGTGTAGCTACCATAATAGACAGCAGAGACAAAGCAGCAATCAGAATAATCTGACTCTTGTAGAACTCTGGCAGGAGCCAGTTAATTACGGTCTTCCTCGAAGTAAAATTGATAGGAAGCCTACTGCATTCCTACTTAATTTATATAAGCAGAAAACTTCCAGATGAGATGAAGAAAAGAATAATTTGAACCATAAAAATAGAGAAGCACAGCCCCTCAATCAATTTCCAGACTTGAGCCAGTTTACAAATGAACCAGAACCAGTTGAATGAAGGGGATGCAGGGACCCCTTGAGGAAGGACCCCACTACACTACTGACAATTTATGCTGTTAATCTTTCTCCCATCCTGCCCCAAGGAGACCTCTGGCCTAATATCAGGGTAACTGCGCACTGGGGAAAGGGAGATGATCAGACATTTCAGGGACTACTACACCCTGACTCCGAGATAATGTTGATTCCAGGGGACCCAAACATCATTGTGGTCCTCCAGTTAAAGTAGGGGCTTGTGGAGGTCAGGTAATTAATTGAGCTTTAGCTCAGGCCTGACTTAAAATGAGTCTAGCGGGTCCCTGGATTCATCCTTTGGTAATTTTCCGAGTGCCAGAATGCATAATCGGCGTAGGCATACTTATCAGCTTGTTGAACCCCCATACTGGCTTTTTGACTGGTAGGGTGAGGGTTATAATGGTGGAAAAGGCCAAATGGAAGTCATGAAAGCTGCCTCTACATAGAAAAACGTAAGTCACAAACAATATTGCATCTCTGGAGGGATTGCAGAGATTGGTGCCACCATTGAAGGCTTGAAAAATGCAGGGGTGGTAATTCCCACTACATCCCTGTTCAACTCTCCTATTTGGTCTGTAGAGAAGACAGATTAATCTTGGAGAATGACAGTGGATTACTGTAAGTTTAACCAAGTGGTGACTCCAGTTGAAGGTGCTGTACCAGATGTGGTTTAATTGCTTGAGCAAATTAACAAATCTGGTAACGGGTATGCAGCCACCGATTTGGCAAACATCTTTTTCTCCATTCCTGTCCATTAGGCCCCCAGAAGCAATTTGCCTTCAACTGACAAGACCAACAAAATACCTTTACTGTACTACCTCAGTGAAACATAAACTCTTTGGCTTTGTGTCATAATCTTATTCAGAGAGCCCTTGATTGGTTTTCGCTTCCACAAAATATCACACTGGTCAATTACACTGATGACATTATGCTAATTGGATCCAATGAGCAAGAACTAGCAAATAAGCTGGAGTTATTGATGAGATATTTGTGTGCTAGAGGATGGGAAGTGAATCTGACTAAAATTCATGGAACTTCTACCTCAGTAAAATCGTTATGGGTGCGGTGGTGTGGGGTCTGTGGAGATATCCTTTCTAAGGAGAATAAGTTGCTGCATTTAGCCCCTCCTACAACCAAGAAAGAGGCAAAATGCCTTGTGGGCCTATTTGAATTTTGAAGACAATACATTCCTCATTTAGGTGTGTTACTTCAGCCAATGATCAAGTGACTTTAAAAGCTGCCAGTTTTGAGTGGGGTCCGAACAGGAGAAGGCTCTGCAACAGTTCCAGGCTGCTGTGCAAGCTGCTCTGCCACTTGGGCCATATGACCCAGGAGATCCAATGGTGCTTGAGATGTCAGTGGCAGGTAGAGATGCTATTTGTAGCCTTTGGCAGGATCTCATAGGTGAATCACAGCAAAGCCCTCTAACATTTTGGAGAAAGGCCCAGCATTTTCTTCAGACAACTGCTCTCCTTTGGAGAGACAGCTCTTGGCCTGTTACTAAGCTTTGGTGAAGACTGAACATTTGACTATGTGTCATCAAGACACCAGCAACCTTAACCGCCTATCATGAGCTGTGTGCTTTCTGACCTCTCTAGCCATAAAGTGGGTCCTGCACATCAGCATTCCATCATCAAATGGAAGTGGTATATATGTGATTGGGATCGAGCAGGTCCCAAAAGCACAAGTAAGATACGTGAGGAAGTGGCTCAAATGCCCATGACCTCAACTCCTGCCACCCTGCCTTCTCTCTCCCAGCCTGCAGTGATTGCCTCATGGAGAGTTCCCTATAACCAGTTGACAGAGGAAGAGAAGACTAGGGTCTGTTTCACAGATGGTTCTGCACGATATACAGGCAGCACCCAGAAGTGGAGAGCTGCAGCACTACAGTCCCTTTCTAGAACATCCCTGAAGGACAGCGGTGAAGGGAAATCTTCATGGAGGGCAGAATTTCAAGCAGGGCACCTGGTTGTGCACTTTGCGTAGAAATAGAAAAGGCCAGATGTACAATTACATACTGATTAATAGGCTGTAGCCAATGGTTTGGCTGGATGGTCATGGTCTTGGAAGAAACATGGTTGGAAAATTTATGACAAAGAAATTTGGGGAAGAGGTATGTGGATGGAACTCTCTGAGTGGTCAAAAATTGACAAGATATTTGTATCCCATGTTAGTGCTCACCAGTGGGTAAACTCAGCAGAGGAGGATTTTAATTATCAAGTGGATAGGATGACCCGTATTGTGGACACGACTCAGCCTCTTTTTGCAGCCACCCCTGCCTTTGCCCAATGGACCCAAAAATAAAGTGGCCAGGTTGGCAGCGATGGAGGTTACACATGGATTCAGCAATATGTCTTCCCATTCACCAAGGCCGACCTGGCTATGTCCACTGCTGAGTGCTCAATTTGCCAGCAGCAGAAACAAACACTGAGCGCTTAATATGGCACCAATACTCCGGGTAATCAATCAGCTACCTGGTGGCAGGTTGATTATATTGGACATCTCCTACCATGGAAAGGGCAGAGGTTTGTCCTCACTGGAATAGACCCTTACTCCAGATATAGTTTTGCTACACTGCACGCAAAGCTTCTGCCAAGACTACCATATGTGGACTCACAGAATGACTTATCCATCATCATGGTGTTCCCACAGGGTTGCTTCTGACCAAGGCACTCACTTTATGGTTAAAGGAGTGTGGTAGTGGGCTTGTGCTCATGGAATTTACTGATCTTTAGCATGTTCCCCATTATCCTGGAGCAGCTGAATTGATAGAATGGTGGAATGGCCTTTTGACATCATAGTTACAATGCAAGCAGTGGCAATATTCTGCAGAGCTGGGGCAAAGATCTCCAGAAGGTCATATATGCTTTGATTCAGTGTTCAATATTTGGTACTATTTGTCCTATAGCCAGGATTCACGGGTCCAGGAATCAACGGGTGGAAGTGGAAGTGGCACCATTCACCATCACTTCTAGTGATCTACTAGCAAAAATTTTGCTTCCTATTCCTGAAACATTATGTTCTGCAGGCCTAGATGTCTTAGTTCCAGAGGGAGGGATGGTGCCACCAGAAGATACATCAGGGATTCCATTAAACTGGAAGTTAAGATTGCTCCATGGACACTTTGAGCTCCTCCTACTTTTAAGTCAACAGGCTAAGAAGGGAGTTACAGTGTTTGCTGGGGTTATTGACCCAGACTATCAAGATGAAATTAGTCTGCTACTCCACAATGGAGGTAAGGAAGATTATGCATGGAATACAGGAGATCCCTTGGGACAACTCTTAGTATTACCATGCCTTGTGATTAAGGTCAATGGGGAACTTCCACAGCGCAAGTCAGGCAGGATTACAAATAGCCCTTCAGGAATGAAGGATTAGTTCACTCCATGAGGGAAAAAATAATAATAATAATAATACACGACCTGCTGAGGTGCTTGCTGAAGGCAAAGGGAATACAGAATGGTAGTAGAAGAAGGTAGTCATCAGTATCAGTTACGACCATATAACAAGTTGCAGAATTGAGGACAACTGTAATTGTCATGAGTATTTCCTCCTTCTTTTGTTAAAAACATCTTTGTTCATTTATACATTTGTACTAAGAAAATATTTTCATTTTATTTCCTTTTTTCTTTATCATGTGACATAAGATGTATTAACTTCATATCTGCATTTAAGTATTAACTTTATGTACCAGCATTTGGATTTGGGATTAGTGCATTTCTGGTTGTATGAAAGATGGTTGTATATGTTAGGTGTAATTATGATATTATTGCCTTTATTTGAAGATTATGTATGATCTCAGTAGATGTATATGGATTCAAGTTGACAAGGGGTGGGCTTGTGATGGTTAATCCTAAATGTCAACTTTATTGGATTGAAGGATGCAAATTGCTGATCCTGATTGTGTCTGTGAGGGTGTTGCCAAAGGAGATGAACATTTGAGTCAGTGGGCTGGGAAAGACAGAACCACCCTTAATCTGGGGTGGCGGGGGGGCACATCTAATCAGCTGACAGTGCAGCTAGAATACAAAGCAGGCAGAAAAATGTGAAAAAGCCAGACTGGCTTAGTCTCCCAGTCTATAGCTTTATCCTGTCCTGGATGCTTCCTGCCCTTGAATATATGTATATCCTATTAGTTCTGTCCCTCTAGAGAACCCTGACTAATACATTACCTTACAATGCAAAAGAGACTTTAAAGATGTTAAAGATCTTGAAATGGGAAGATTATAGCAGATTAACTGCTTTCGCACAAGAGTCCTTATTAAAGGGAGACAGGAGTGCCAAAGTTGGAAAGAAGACATGATGACAAAAGTAGAAGTCAGAAAGAAAGAGAGAGAAACAAAGAGAGACAGAGATGTATTGGAAGATGATATGCTGCTAGCTTTTAATATGGAGGAGCAAAGGGACACAAACAATGGAACACAGGCAACTGCTAGAAGCTGGAAACATATTTTGCCTGTAGAAGGAATGCAGCTTTGATGGCACCTTGATTTTAGCCCTAAAAGTCTCACGTTAGCCTTCTAATCCCTAAAACTGTGAGATAATAATCTTTTTAAGCCACCAAATTAGTGGCACATTGTCACAGCAGCAATAGGAAACTTATAAAGAGTTCCTGCTTATTTCATATTCCCATATGGAAGATTCCTCTAGTGAACCTAGCACACTGTGGGACAACTGTCAGAAGTTTGCAGCAGAAACTATTAGTTTACATCTTGGAAGGATGGGAAATTGTATTTAAAAGGTTTATTGGAAGATTGGAATGTTATATTTAATGGTTTTAATTTCACAGTCTCATAGATATTAGGAAATAAAAACAGCAGTAATATTTCTTATTTCAAAATGCAACATGCCAAAGAGTAGAGGTCGTAATTCTATTCTGGCAAATCTCCTACTCAAAATACATTGGGCCACCCTACTCTAGACATAACTAACAAATATAGGTCAGGGTGGACATTTATGCAGATTCTTATGCACATGGTACCTATATGATAAACTGAAAACCTCAGAAAAAGTTTTGGGAATTACCCCATATGAAAACAGTTGGTTGTATACTCCATATTGATGGCTTATACCCTAGAGCAAATGCTTTATCACTATTGGGCATGGCAGCTGCTCCGAAATATATAGGGATCTATCTATCTATCTATCTCTATCTATCTATCTATCTATCTATCTATCTATCTATCTATCTATCTATCCATCCATCTATCATCTGCCTACCTATCCTCTACCTAGCATCTATCTGTCTGTATATCTATCTATATAGTTATATATATATGTGTGTGTGTGTATGTATGTGTATATATATATATTACTTGAGAATTAAAAGTTCTCAAGATGTATGTATGTGTGTGTGTGTGTGTGTCTGTGAGTGTGTATGAGAGAACTTTTAATTGCCCAATGTTTTTCATGACAATATTCTTCATGGACCTATACCTAACAGAAGATTGCTGCAAATAATGTATGGCATAACATACTTTAGAAAATCATGAAGCAGTTTACAAGAAGGAGATGGAAAACCAGCATAAGGCTTCTACTGTGTGGGAGGCTGTTTCATTGCCAGGCTTTTCAAATTTGGACAGCTTCTTTCTGGCTCTTGTGAATGGCAGTCAACACACCCTGTGGTTATCAGCTTTCACTAGCAACTCTCTCAGATTGACAATGGAAAGGTAACTTCTCTTGAACTGTTTTCCATGGCATCCTCGAGTGTGAACTTTCATCAAGTTCCACTGATGTGGCACCATGGTGACATCTCTGCTTTCAGTGAGTCATAGCTATGCCTTCTCCAACAAAGTTTGCATCTTGGCCTTTGGGAGGGTGCTCTTCCTTGAGCACTCACTCTAATCCCTAGTTTAGTGGATGATTTTTAAATCCGCCATTCCTATATCCTTGACGTTGCTTTTGATTTCTTACTAGTAAATTCATTACTACTCTCATTCCCTGCTAAAGTTTATGGTTGTTTCTACTAAATTTTCTCTGTCCAAATTACTGAAAGGTTTCTGTTTTCTGATTGGACTATAACTAATAAGTTGCCCTAGTGCTTAACACCCCATAGGAGCATTACTATTAGTTAAATATGTAACTAATGATGAATGGGGAATACTCACTACTTTTCAGAGCTACCACAGAGAAGATATGGAAAAACAAAACAAAGACAAAAGCTTTTGGCATCATTCAGACTGGCTCATAAATGGTTTGGCCAATGCAGCATGTTGCACAGCTTTACTAGCTATTTCTGAACACAGTCAGGGAAAGCAGAAACGGATAACTTCAATGCTACATAATGTTTCTTTTCAGCCAGACTTGGCAATAATTTCAGTTAGTTTGTGAGCGTAACAGCTACCAGTTCAAAACCTGGCATGAAAAGTTATACCTTGGGAAGGGTCATCTTTAGTTCTGGAACAGAACCACCATTAAAATGCAATCACTGAAACTGATCCAAGGGGAAAAAAAAGCTTATTTAACTACACCCAACAAATTATGTTTGAAAAAGGTTTTATTGATTTCTTTCTACATTTTTCCCCATTTCGGTGCTATTTGAAGTGCAATCTCACCACTCTTCAGAATTTTTGAAACATACAGCTATTTGGCTTCAACTTCAAAACAGTTATCTGGGCATCTAGATGTCTCCAGATTCTTCCAAAGGAATTGAACATGTTTGAGTATTTGTTGGCCTTAGGCTTATAAAGGGAAAGGTATTTCTTACTTCCCATAGAGTGAATGCTTTGTTCTTCAGTGTCATTTTATAGCATAATATTTCTTGAAAGCTGTCTTTAGGTGTGTTGAGTAATGGTTGCTCTAGGTATATCCTGCCCGTTTGTTCATAAATATTTAAGGATAATTTTATTAACTAAATTGGTATGGCAAGAAAGTCTAGCAAGAAAATACAATGTGAAACTAACGTGCTGAGTATTTCAAACGAATGGAGATAAGGTCTTTCCAACCTTCTAAAAATTGATAAGCCATATTGATAGTTAAAATTATATGATATCATAGAGTGAATCCAATATAATAAAGAAATAATCAAAGTTTTCAAGGCCAAAACTTTTTGAATTGTTTTATTGCTTTTATTTCATATATTTTCTCCAAAATTTCAGATTTTTGTCTGATACAGAGATTGCAGTTTTCTTGGAACAATGATAATAAATATTTTTCATGGCTTTGGGACATGAGTAAGAGTTAAACATGGGACATGACATCTAACAGTTAATGGTTTATGAAAGCAGTCTAAAGAAAACAAAAGACTGTGAGAATGTAGAAAAAAGAGAAATCTTAGAATAAAGTAACAGAAGAAAAAGCTATTGAGAACATGAAAACAAAATGTGCATTTTACAATGAAATACGACACCAAGCCAAAAACATCGGGTGTGCTTTGACAATTAATTTTTAATATTTTAATTATTTTTTAATTTTTGTGGGTACATAATAGGTGTGTAAACGTGTGGAGTACATGAGATGTTCGATACAGGTATGCAATGCATAATAATCACATCATGGAGACTGGGGCTCTATCTCCTCAAGCATTTATTCTTTGTATTACAAATAATCCAATTATACTATTTTAGTTATTTTAAAATGTACAATTAAATTATTTTTTACTATTGTCACTGCTATGCTATCAAATAGTAGTTCTTATTCACTTTTTCTATTTTCATACACTGACAATTTAAAATTATCTAAAATCTGTGCATGCTTTTCTTTTTAAAGTTATTAACTTAGATACATGAAGAACCACCTAACATGCTTTCAAAGGCTGCTGTTAACTGCTTTATGCTATGTATTGATTTCTCATTCACTGTAATGTGAATTATCTGAAATAAATATTTTCTTTCAACCAGGATTGAACTTTTTTTTTCCTGTGTCAACCAGAATTTGTATAAAATCAGATTCGAGGGCATTTCTTATTAAATATACATCTTACATTAATATTTTAGAAAATCACTCAACTTATTACTCAATATACCCTTTTAAAGGTTAAGAAACATAAATTTGAAGTTTATTCTTACAGCTACATTACAGAAAAGAAGAAAACAAAGGGAAATTATTAGAAAAATGTTATTCAGGATCGCAGAAACTACTACTGCTCTCTGTCCACTCTTTATTTCTCTCCCTCCTACTTCAGCACCTTGGATGAAAAAGGTGAGAGTATTGTGGTCTGATTCTGAGATACATCTCTGTTTTGAAGATTTTGCCATTCTGGGATTGAGAGATTGAGGCTGAGAAGAGCAATTGCAGAGATGGTTAATTTCACTTGCAGTCTGTTTATCTTGTTTTGGCAAGAAAGTGTCTATGTTTTCATCTAGTTTGCTTTGTTTATATCTTCTACTATGGCTTCAGGTCACAATGTTCATGAATTTTAGAACCATGTTGAGGTTTACCCTAGTTCCAAATTTCTCTAAGGACCTCTACAGAGGAGCAAATCTGTCTCAATACAGCTCCAGCAGTGGTCCACTACAGATTATCTCTGACTCACTCTTCCTGATGCAGCAGACCCTTGAGCATCCAGCTATATAATCCTCTTATAAGATCCATGTCCATACATGACAACTCAGGAACAACTGAGGGCTTCTCATTGTCTTTTTCCAAGGCACAGGTGCCACAGATCCTTCTTGCTTCTCTGCTTTAGGCTTCTCCCTCAAGCTCTATTGCTGATTTTATGGTGGTAACTCTAGTGCTTTTTGTTAAGACATCTGGAAAATACTCCATTCAATATCCTACCACATACCTATCCCTTCAATCTTATACTAAGCTTTTAGTGTCTTCTACTGTGTCTGCTACCTACATTGTCTTTCCTATCTTACTAGATGCAACTTCTCTTTCCAATTTTTCTGGTCAACTTGAAATGAATATTGACCCTTCCAATTTTCTTATACTTGATATAACAATTCATCAACAAATATTCCTGGCTGTACATTTTAAATGCCCCAAAAGTAAGATTTCTCACCCCAAACACCACCACTATACTGGTTTAAGCTATCCTTAACTCTCTTCTGAGTTATTTCAATACCTTCCTAATCAGGCTGATTGTTTAGGCCCAATCCTAGATTTCTACCCTTCAGTGAATTATCAACATAGCAGACAAAGTAGTTCTTTTAAAAGGAACATCTGATATTTTATTTCACAAATATATACATTTAAAACCCTCTAAAGATTTTCATGTAATTCAGAGTAAATCTGAGGTCTTTGTAGCCTGCCTCCCTGCCCTATTTCCTTCTTTGCTGTTCCTTAAATGTGGCTGCCATGTTATAGTTTCAGGACCTTTGCACTTGTTGATCTCTTGGATCAGAATTATTTCCCCATAGATATGTGTATGGCTCCCTTTCTCAACAATTTCAATATTATCATCACAGTGAGGCCATCCCTGATACCCTTTAAAGTTTCAATTTTGTCTTACTATATTCATTCTTATCCCTTATTGTTGATTTATTTTTCTCTATGTAATTTATTATACCAAGGCGTTTATTTACTTGGCAAAATAAATTATATTTATTAGCTGTTGATTAATGAACACTCACCAAATCTCAGTTGTAGCAAACAATTAATTTTCTTTCTCAAGTATTTTGGTGTCAGTTGTGAATTAGCTCTGGCCTACTTTTTGCTGCAACTCGTGTTCTGATTTTCTGTGAATTTTATTCTGGGGCTCATATTCAAGAGAAAAGAGCTGCCTGAGGAAATTCTTCTCTGCATTGGTAGAGACCTAAGGGACACACTAACTGCACACACATCATCTACTATCATATCTGATAACATATGATCATATTATCCATATCAACTCATGTGGTTAAGTCAAAAAGTGGAGACGCATTATGGTACATTCCCTCCATGGAGACTGGAGAGGAGTACAAATATTTTGAATAATAAATGAATGCCAATAGAATGTAACCAACAATAATAGGTGAAAATATTTAGATTAAGCAATTATAGAAGTATTCTAAATTCTAATATAGTCATCAAATTGTATACAATTGAACAAGACAAATATAAAGAATTTCAGAATGGAAAATGAGAGTTTACTTTGACTCTGGCCTCGAAACTTGGTGTTGAAAAATGCATGGAATTTGAACAAATAAAAGAGAAGAGAGAGGAAATTATTCAACAATAATGCTAGTACAAGCAAACGTTCAGAGGAAAGAAAATACAAATAATTTCCATATAAGAGTAAATACAATAAGTAAATACATGTATACATATATAGTTATGCACCACATAGCAATATTTTGGTCAATGACAAACCACATATACAAGAGTGATCCCATCAGATTATAATGGAGCTAAAAATTTCCACTACCTATTAACATTGTAACCTCATAATGTCGTAACACAAGGCATTACTCGTGTTTGTGATGATGCTGGTGTTAACAAACCCACTGTGCTGTGAGTCTCTAAAAAGTATAGCATATACAATTATGTACAGTCTACAATTATGTACAGTAACAATGCCTGATAATGATAATAAATGACTATGTTACTGGTTTAGGTGTGTAAGATGCTATACTTTTCATCATTATTTTACAGTGAGATCCTACTTATCAAAAAATGTTAAGTGTAAAACACCCTCATGGAGGTCCTTCAGGAGGTATTCCAGAAGAAGGCATTTTTCTCATAGGAGATGACAGCTTATTATATCTGTCATAGTCCCTGAATGCATGTTATAGTCCCTGAAGACCGTCCAGTGGGACAAGATACAGAGATGAAGGACAGTGATATTGATGATCTTGACTCTGTGTAGGCCTAGACAAATGTAAAGGTTAAAAAGAAAAACCTTTAAAAATAGTAAAATAAATTGAAAAAAGCTTATAGAATAAGGATACAAAGGAAGAAAATAATTTTGTACAGCTATACAATATCTGCATGTTTTAAGCTGTCATTACATAAGACTTAAAAATGTGTATAAAGTAAAAAACATATAATAAACTAAGATTGATTTATTGAATAAATCAAAATTTTAAAATAAATTTACTGTAGCCTAAGTGTACACTTTTTATACAATTCACAGTAGTGTGCAGTAATGTTTTAGGCCTTCACATTCATTCACCACTCATTCACTGACTCACCCAGGACAACATCCTGTCCTGTAAGCTCCATTCATAGTAAATGTCCAGTACAGGTGTCCATTTAAAAAATATTTTATACGATATTTTTCCTGTACATTTTTATGTTTAGATATGCTTAGACACACAAATACTTACCATTGTGTTACAATTGTCTATAGTATTCAGTAGAATAACAAGTTGTACAGGTTTGTAACCTGGAAACAATAGGCTATACAATATAGTCTATGTGTGTAGTAGGCTATCTCATCTAGGTTTGTATAAGTACCCTCTATGGTGTTTGCACAGAAAATCATCTAATGATGAATTTCTTGGAATGTATGCACATTCTTAAATGACACATGAGTGTACACATATATGTCTACACTGAAAACCAAATTGTCTAAGTTGTCCTTCACTCTAACTTCCCAAACAACTCTGGTCAAGCTATTAGGTGGGATTGGGTGCCATACATCCCTTGTAGAAGCCTCATTAACAGGAGAAGGATAGAAGGATGTCCACGTGAGAGACGGAGGGCATATATCAAGATCACTTTAGAAAATATTCCATTCCAGGTTTTTGTTTTGTTTTGTTTTGTTTGAGATAGAGTCTTGCTCTGTTGCCCAGGCTGGAGTGCACTGGTGTGATCATAGCTCATCGTAACTTTGAACTCCTGGGCTCAAGTGATCCTCCTGCCTCAGCCTCTGGAGTAAATCTGGCTTCTTAATACAAGTTTTCTTTCTTTCTCTTCTTTCTGGTCCACATTATTTCACTCACTTTTCAATATGTTAGCTCATGAATTCTGGTTGTTTTAACTTATTATTTTATATATGTTTCTGATTCAAAGTTTTCCTTAAACCTCCTTTAGAGGTTCTCCTTTTGTCGTGTTTACCTGTCACACATGAGATCTCAGGCAAGCCCTCTATGAGAGAGCCCCTTGACATTGTGATCATTCACAAATATGCTATTGTTTTCTGTTCTCAATGCTCAGATTGTAAATAGCCACCAAGACAATCTCAGAAACTTTTTTTTTTTTTTTTTTTTTAATTAATTTATTATTATTATACTGTAAGTTGTAGGGTACATATGCATAACGTGCAGGTTTGTTACATATGTATACTTGTGCCTTGTTGGTGTGCTGCACCCATCAACTCGTCATTTACATCAGGTATAACTCCCAATGCAATCCCTCCCCCCGCCCCCCTCCCCATGATAGGCCCCGGTGTGTGATGTTCCCCTTCCCGAGTCCAAGTGATCTCATTGTTCAGTTCCCACCTATGAGTGAGAACATGCGGTGTTTGGTTTTCTGTTCTTGTGATAGTTTGCTAAGAATGATGGATTCCAGCTGCATCCATGTCCCTACAAAGGACACAAACTCATCCTTTTTTATGGCTGCATAGTATTCCATGGTGTATATATGCCACATTTTCTTAATCCAATCTGTCACTGATGGACATTTGGGTTGATTCCAAGTCTTTGCTATTGTGAATAGTGCTGCAATAAACATACGTG